>NC_090182.1:15926615-16056615 GCF_024679245.1 Pseudorasbora parva
ACAGCATAATTAATTTTACATCGTGAAAATAATATTTACATTAGAGTATAATTATTGCATTTGTTGGTTTTAATGGACACAGATCAAAGCAGATTCATAATAGCTTGTTTGGAAAACATTTTGCATTTGTATGTTTTCTTTACTTTATGTTTATTCACCATGATCGTATGTAGCCCACTTTATCCATATAATTATATCTTCCACATTAATAATGTTTTTTTATATCAATACTATGCAGCTATATTCATGAACATATATTATGCTTAAATAGAGTATATTAGATGTCAGTAGAAAATAAGTGTTTGCATTTGTTTGTCACAGCTTTCTTCGTTGTCACATTAAAGCTGTGGTTGTGAGTGCAGACTAGCCTTACTGTACTCAAATTTTGAAGAGGTTTGGCATGAAAGGAATGATCCGGAAGGAGCTTAATCCTCTCTCTCTCTCTCTCTCTCTCTCTCTCTCTCTCTCTCTCTCTCTCTCTCTCTCTCTCTCTCTCTCTCTCTCTCTCTCTCTCTCTCTCTCTCTTCTCTCTCTCTCTCTCTCTCTCTCTTTCTCTCTCTCTTTCTCTCTCTCTCTCTCTCTCTCTCTCTCTCTCTCTCTCTCTCTCTCTCTCTCTCTCTCTCTCTCTCTCTCTCTCATATTTCCTCTGCATCCCGACTCCCTTGAGCGTAGGCTGGAGAGGGATCTTTGACAGTTGTGCTGTTTTCAGCAGTAGAGGGATAACAGTAGCTTTTCAAAAGGAACTAATATCTCAATTTGTATTCTGAAATACCTCTCGGAGCTTTGTAAGAAGCATGACATATTTTGCTTACATCATCACTTCTCTAAACCTCTTGGTTTTCCTTTTTATGTATTTATTCATTGATCAAAACCTTCGTTGATAACATTAATAAAACCACACTTTTATTTTATTGCATTCTTAATGTATTGAGCTTTGTTTGGCCTTGTGCTAATCACAAGTACTATTGATGAGAAACTGTAACTGCTGTTGTTTGAAGGAGCTTGGATGACATAACTAGTGATAGCCCACTAACCAGCCCACAATTGGTTATTTAAAAATGATCAGCATTAGGTCCATTGTGTTATCTCCAAGTCTGTTGACTGCTTTCTTAATGGATATATATATATATATATATATACAGTATATACTGTATATATAAATTATACTGTATATACTATACTATATATAAATTATTTCCAATTGTCATATTTTAATAATTCAGTGCTTGCCAAATACAAGGTACTTTTTTACTTTTTTTTCTTTTAACAAAAAGCAATTTCTGGCAAACGTGGCAATATGTAGAAATAGCATTGGTAACAGAGTTTGACGTAACATGATTGACCATTTTAAGGTTTTTAGCCAAAAACTCCCCTTGCTCCCCTTGCTAGCTAAGAGCACATGGCATAATGAAATTATGATTAAAATAATTTTTAACAAATCACTCTCTGATCAGTGGTTCTGATTCTGTTTTCCTTTTGATATTGTTGTAAAAAAAAAATCACAAAAAGTAACAACTTGTACAAAATAACTCTTGGTGTAAGAACTTTTTAGATTAAAATATTTTCTCAAAGAGAGCACACATACCTTTTATTGCTTGTGAGGGAAAGTCATATCATTTCCTGTATAGTTTTAATTTAAAGGCAAAGTATGGTACGATAACAGAATTGACACGAGATTTATGGACACATTTTTATAAGATGAAAGTAATAATAAAAAGTAAAAAAATTACAATTACGACAATTACTATTTAGGCCTTTTATAAAAAGAAAAATTAATGAAATATTTTGATTACACAGTGATGCATTGTGGGAAAATACACACAATTACAACATTTAACAATAAATCAGGATTTTCAGCTATAAAAGACTCTTAACAGAAAATATTATATTGTTATGGCCTGTAACATCTTGTGATCGAGTAACAAATTATTAAAATAATGAAAAATTGTAACCATTTGAAGAAAGCTGGAAAAAATAATGACATTCGACACTAATGTGTGTGTCTGCATATGTAGAACATTTTTAGTATCTTTTTTGCAGGTTACAAATGTTTTATTTTCGGGGGAGGGGGGGGTATTTTTTCAGAATTGTATTATTATTTGTAAAATATTATGGTATATATTACGGTTTAAACTAATGTTTAATATTGTGCACCACTTTGTTCTCTAGACATCTGCATATGCATCAGCCTTAAAAAAATAAAATAAAAAATTGCCTCCATTGATCAGTAAACATGACAACTGAATTGTAACGTTCCTTAATCTAAAAACATAAATAGATTTCTTATGTCTGTGGACTTGGACTGTCCTTGTTGCTTCACTTGAATCGGAGGCTGCATTTCCCAATCTCAACCTTTCCATAAAGAGCATCTATTGTTCCTGAAATGTGCTCTGGGTGATGCTGAGCTGTCCCTTGATGTGACCCTGTTACCGCGGTGACGTAATGACTCTCGGGTTTTACTATGATGATTGGTGGTTACTCTAACTATGGGATGTGGCAGCACCTGAGCTTGTTTTGTCAGCATTACATCATCGGGGATGATGTCATCAGGGGATTGTTTTTGGTCCCTGTGCATATCTGGAAACCGTCCAAAATTTCACTCGCTAATGCCTATCTGTATCTTCACGCCCACACCGCTTTTGTAAGCACAGACGATAAACATGCAAGCTGGCGGTTTCTATTTGAATACGGTAGTTAAATGCTTATGTCTAAGCATAAACCATAAAAGCCTTCACCATTTTATCACATATAATTAGCATTGTATTAAATCGACATGAAATGCATGCCTTTTAAATACACACATTTAAATTGGCATGAAACCATTAAAAACACGCATTTTAATCTAAATATATCCCTTTAATTTTGTCCAAATTGTTTTTAATCAGTAGTTTATGGATTTATAAAGAATATTTTTCTTTACTGTTATTTTTTACACCATAATTCTGTAAGTCGACTTAATTATGCATAATAGATTTATAATATCAAACGTGTCAGACATTAGCAAATGGAAATTAGCATAAGTCATCTGATTGGCTGTCTGTTGGCCTGCTGCCCTGCTTGCATGCATGGTTCATATTTTTTTTCTTTGTTATACAAATTTGAATTATCATATAGTGTCAGTCCAGGGCACAGCTAGATATCACAGCTCACCTCTTTGTGAAACAATAAGCGCTTTATAGCAAATGGACAGATGACTGATAACATTTATTGTATGTCTTTATTTTGACTGACAGTAAGAGAGAGGGACCTTTAGGCGTGTGTGTGTGTGTGGGTGTGGGTGTGTGTGTGGGGTGAGCTCACTTCCGTCATCACAAAGCTAAAGGGTCGCGTGTGGGCGGGGCTGTCAGTCACCCAGAGGGGTAACTGGAGCTTGCGCGCGTGTGTTTGGTGGGGGTGGGGAATGAACTGGCAGGGTTGTCATAGTAACAAGGACGATGTCAGAGAGCCATGTGCTCTGTGCTTCTGTCGTCTGCTACCGTCTTCCATCTCTGTCTCTCGATCTATTTTTCTTCCTCTCCAGCCTTCTCCCCTCACACTCTCCCGCCCAAACCGACCAGGAAATGGCTCTCCTCCGTGGTTGCCATGCCAACTGCCTGCAGCCCTGGTGGTGAGCGGAGGGGAGCGTGATAATGACATTACTCTCGCTGGGCTAACTGTGCTCATCCTTCATTTCTCTTGTCTTTCCATCCCTCTCTTCCTCTCCCCCTTCCACCATTCAAGTCTCTCTCATCCCCTTTTATTTCCATATCTGCTCCTCACCCGTTGCATGCTCTTTTATTCTAATTTTCTCATTAGTGCCTTTAGTCTCGCAGTGTCTGTACGGGTGTGTGCGTGTATATGTGTGTGTGTGTATACGGGTAGTTCACATTAAATACTTTCAGAAGTTTACATGTCCTGTGCGACATGCTTTGTTCCACCTAAAACTATTTTAAATAGGGTTTCTGTGGCTTAAACAGTAGTATATGGTTCTAGCAACAGCATGGTTTTGGGTTTGAATCTCAGGGAATAGAAATAAATATAATGTATTAAATGTATGCATATGTACACTAAAAATAAATTGACATTTGGCCTATGCATGCATCCAATTCATATATTATATTATATTATATTATATTATATTATATTATATTATATTATATTATATTATATTATATTATATTATATTAATTATATTATATTATATCATATTAATTATATTATATTATATTATATTATATTATATTATATTATATTATATTATATTATATAAAAAAATATTACATTGTAGAGTACAACAGTCTCTAAATCCGTTACACGGTTTCTTTAAAATAAATATTTTTGTCAGGCTTCCATGTATAGGTTCCTACCTAAGTATCAGTACTTCTCAATGGCTTAGGCTGGAATTTAGTGGGTTTGAAGTGAAAGTGTTTTATGAATGTATTATAAATATATGTATGTATGTATGTATGTATGTATGTGTATGTATACGTGTGAATGTGTAATGTAATACAATATCTTAAATAATTAAAATAAAATATATTAAAATGTAATAATTATGTAAAAATATATACAATAATGAGATTGAGCTCATATTTATTGAGAAACTGCACAGAATGCAGTCACATCCCAAAAACATTAAAAACCCCATGAAATATTTACATATTTGAATGTGTATGTGACTTTTGGCCAGACATTTCAAAAAGTCTGGTTGCTTTTTTGGTTAAATAGCCACATTAACCTACATTCTTACTCTAGAGAACGTGATCGGGTAAATATGTTTGTAGTGTAGGATGAGGAGGTTTGTTCTTCAGAGAGAAACACTTTACATTTTAAATCTGTAAATCGGCTAAAAGGTTTTTTTTGTCAACTTTTAGGTGTAAAATAACCTAGACGGCAATAAAATGGCTATATAGATATGATTTGCTCATATGGCCTGTTTAAAATAAACTAGTGAAGGCTTCAAAATAAAATGCGAGCAGTTACAGAATCTAAGATATAAACGTTCCCTTATACATTCATAGAAATGTTAACTTTGATGATGATTGACCACATTATGCGTCAACTACTCATATGTGTTGGAGTATATGCGCGTAGTAAGCGGCACTCTTTCAACATCAGGGAGGGAGGGAGGAGGTTCCTATTCAATGCTCCCTCTCTTCCTCCCCCTCCACACTCACACACAGTCTCTTACACACTCACACACCCCCTGCTTTGGACACAAATGAACCGGGAGTGTTTAACAAAGACAGCTTGGATGCGTGAGGTTTGTTCCCTGGTCACGGTCTCTGCTAATGGTGCATAAAGCCGTGTGCGTGGAGACGAGAGAGACAGAGGAAGAGGATGGGGAGGGAGTGAAAGTGCTGTCAGCCATTTTTGCCTTTTTTCCCCTCATTTTTTATAACGCTGTCGATCGGCATTGGTCGCCACTGGTAGGAGAGTCTTATCTAATTACCTGAAACGGAGGATTCGTTTTTTCTCATCCCTGCCTGGATTTGTCATTATTTTGCTCTGTTTCTCCTATTATTTTCATTTCTTATTCCTTCTTTTCATGGACCTACTGGACAGACAGATGCTGTGTGCACCTGACAAGGAAAAACGTTGATTTTTTTTTTCTTTTTTTGGAGGGGGAACCGTGTTGTTCGATTCTAGCGCATCATCTACGGCGAACATACTCTTTCCCCCTCCTTCCCCGGGATATATTCTCCTCTTCTCCCCTGCAGGAGGGGGGAGAAAAGAAGGGAGACAGGGGAAGACTCACTGGAGGGGGGAGAGAGAGGGAAAGATTAGTGGTAACCAGCAGGATGCTTAAATTTCGCCCTGGCTCTGCACCTCCATTATGAAGCCATTAGTTAGTGGTGGCGGCCATGGAGTCTCCAGCCAGGCTGATAAAAGCCCTGTAAGTATCGACCCTACATTTCTAGCTCTCTTTCCTCAAAATACTACCAGCATTCGCTTGCCAGATGAGCCTGACGTGTCAAACATGAACAGGATGGACGAAAATGGCATTAGATGCATTAAAAAGCGCACGTTAGTTTCATCAATTAATGAGCTGTACGTGGGTTTAAATATTATGTATTTTATGTATATGTATAGCTTTAAATATTATGTATATGTATTTTGGTGTTTTTGTGAATTTGTAGCTCTTTTTTTTTGATACGCATGTACTCAAAGGGTTTATTGCATGTATGCAGATCTGTTTTAAATGACATTTCACATAGGTCAAGCTTACCGCTGCGCTGTCTCGCTCGACCCCGTGCAATCCTGTTTCACCAGAGGCTGTCGAGTGCCACGACCTCATTCATCCGCTGCTAGTGTAATGTGTGTCAGTGTGTGAAGGCGGCCATGTGCACGCCGCCCCCCGTCACCCTGCACACATGCTCAGACGTGTGCGCGCTGGATGATGAAATGGCCATGGCTGTGTCGCGTTAGTCACAGCTCTTGGGAATCAGAACAACTGATGTTGAAATAGCTTTATGATGACTGTATGCGACTGTATGCGGGAGGACTAATGACATCGCTGAACGATGCTGTCAGCTCAATATCTGTTGCGCTTCATAAAGCTGCTTGCGACCGAATGCATCTATGACGGCTTGTTCACGTACGTGCGTATACGAGTGAGTGATCACGATCTTCTGTGTTTGCACATAGGTGGCATCGGAAAGCGATCAGCGCCGGACTGCTGAGTGGAATGATGAGCACTTTTAGCTGTAAATGAATTGATCTTCTGTCAGCCCATAATGTGCTGGTGTTCGCTTGGCCTTGTACGAGCACGGTGCCGTGTTCGAGCGTTTTCACAGACTATAGACCATAGTCCCTGTCATAACGGAGCGTTGCTATGCAACAAAAAAAACAATTCTCTGTGGAAGTTGCAGTGATGATGAACAGGTGTTTCACATCAGAGCTGTTAGTGTAATGAGGGTTTTAGCACAACTACAACGCTGTACTGACCATAAGTCAAAACTAAATTCATATAATATCCTTTTGGTATGTATTTTCAGCTTGGTGGCCATCTTAGTAACTACATTGGGCAGCTATTATTCTATCTGGGTCAGGTGTTTTTTTTTTTTTTTTTTTTTTTTTTTTATGTGGAGGCACGAGAGCATGTCAGGGGAGACGCGGAGTAGGTCTGGCCGATATGACGGTATCAATCGATAGAGGTGGTTTATACATCCGTGCAGCGCAGGACTGCTTAAACACAATAGAACGGCAAAGAAACATAGATGAATAAGAAGAAAGATGCTGGATATGCTTGATGAGCACAATAAACCGTGAAAGAGAACTGAATTCGTTACTGACAGGGCAGCTTTCTGTGGCGCACGTGCTGAATTCAGTTTACTTTTGCGTCATATTGTAGCCTGACTTCAGATTCTAGACAGAATATGAGTCGGATGCTGCTCAATTGGGCTGTGATTATGGGGCGTGTTCCAACTGAACCAGGAAAGAAAATGCCTCTGCACTCATTTGGATAAACCTACAACCAAAGCAGAGCAACGGAGTTAGTGATGAGCGACGCATAGTCTTCAACAGAGCTCAACTGAGTATAAAGTGTAGAAAACTAAGTGTAAACCGCTTATCTATATAGAGTTTGGTGACGTAAACGATCTTTGCCGGTGTTGTAAAAAGAATTAAAGGATACACAGAGTCCTTACCAACACAATCATCATTTTTTAGACAAATAGTAAAGGTGAATGCATATACAAGCAATTTCTCCAGGATTAGGACAAATTCAACCCAAGCGTTCTTTGGTGATGTGGATGATTACGTTCCGTTATCCGTCCATCATTGTATAAAGCTCGCCCTGACTATTTGATTGGTCTGAACAGTTCTGGTCCAAGCATAGGTCTTCTACAACAGATCAAGTCCAGACCAAACTTCCCAACCTCAAATGTTGCGGGTGGGGATAAGTTCAACTGGCATCCAGGCTAGTCTTATTGGGCTTGAAGGGTCAAATACACACATTTGTGTCAAAATGTCTTTGTGACTTATTCATGTGTAAACAGTGTAGTGAAAGTAAACAGCGAAATGATCATTATATTGGATTCATGCATATGGTCTTAAAGTGACAGCAGCCTCATATAAGCCTGCCTGCTACTGTCTATGTTAATCAAATTTCAAAAACAAAAAGAAAATCATTCACTGGCCTTCAATGAATATCTTTAATGAGGGTGCCATTGTTTATGTTGTTTTTGACTTTGACCCTTATCTAGGCATATTCTTTTTTAACTAAAAGGCAGGATTTCTAAGCTATTGAGCGTTAGGATTTCTCCCATTTATTTTTCTACATCTCCTCCTTTCTCTGATTCCGTTCAAAGCACCAATTTTCAGGAATATGTGTATGTTTACAATACTAACTTGAAATGAAGTAAAGAACAATTTTTAGCTCTTCAGTATATACAAAAGCAATACTATTCAAACATTTGAGGTCGGTAAGATTTTTAAAAAATGAAATAAATATGCCCACCATGGCTACATTGATTTGAGCAAAACAAAACAGCAAAAAGTGAAATATTATTAGAATTTAAAATAACTGGTTTCTATTTGATTATATTTAAAAATAAAATATATTGCTGTAATGGAAAAGCTGCATTTTCAGCATCATTACTCATTGTCATCATTATAATATGCTGATGTCCTGCTCAAAAACCTTAAAAAATTGCTGAATATCTACATTTTTACGATTTTGCAATCGTGAGACTTTTATCCAAAGCAACAGAGTGCATTAAAGCTTCTTAAGTATTTATGTATTTTTAATATCAGTATGTGAGATCTGAGAATACACAACATTGGTGTGGCTAGTCTTACACAAAGTGACCATTTGTGTTGTAACTTCAGCGCAATAGGTCTTCAAATATGATTGCAACATTTGTTTTGTTTTTTTGTTTTTTCATTTTGCAATACTTTTTATTATGGGGAAAAGAAAAGAAAAAGATTTGTACAAATTTGTAATTGCGCCAATGAGAACGTGTGCACAGACAAGAGCTCTTTTTGAAGACCTGTAGGACTCAATCTGTTTAGGAAACCAATACATGTAGGGATTATTTGTGGACACTTTCATTGAATACCAGGAAGTGGTCATTTTCCCTCAGCTTTATTCCCTACATTAGCTTAGTAAATATATTGGCCTGTGTTTGTGAGAATATCGGTCCCGTTTAATCTGACGCCAAACTGAAGCTCTTTAATCTTTTGATCCTCTCAGCTCAGGAAAGCGAGAGGCCCCTAGAGCGATGCTGAGGCTTATGGGATACGTTTGCAGCTTTGAGTCCTCCAGCGTCAGCCCTTTTTTTAATAATGTCACACCTTTTGCTTTGACAGACATGAGCTCCTCACGCCGATAGAACAACAGGTTTATATATCCACACCTCAAATGCACAACAGCAGGTAGGACACAAGTATAGAGGCAATTGTGCATAAAATAAGCCTTCCTACCTGCATAAAGCCATTTTTGGACTTTGGTCGCATTTTGTCTAGTTATGTAGGTCATTAAGACTGCAGTATCTTTGGATTTTAGAAACCGCTTGTGACCCACAGACATTTTAAAGAACTAGGATCTGGTTAAATCTGTGACCCTATAGCATTTATTAACTTTACATTCATACCCATGTGTGTTAAAGGTCAACACAGCCATAAGCTTACTCATTTATTTACAAACTCCCCCAGGGGCATCACAAGAGTGATATTTGGGACCCCTGCAAGTGTAGCGTGCTGTCTGTGACCTGTGCGCTGTTTGACTAAAAGCCTCTTGGGTTAATTGACAGAGGCCTGCCCTAAATTGTGTGGTTAGAGAGTTAAGTAATTATTATGTGCAACAGTGACATGAAAAGGGCACTTAAAGGACAGGAGCAGACCCCTGGGTGGGCACGGGAGGCAGACAGGATATTGCTATTGACACATGTATATCGACTGCTGTCGCTACCAACAGTTTGTCCAAATTATGTCTTTGCATACCAAAGATATGCATGTAGAGTCAAAATGGGTTGGACTGGTGCTGATAATTGAAACATTTTTAAAAAAAAAGATTGATTGAAATGGCCCGAGCAGATTATACTACCATTAATCCCTTGCTGGTTTGAAATTAACACTTGCCAGCCCACCAACTGTGGGTGAAAATCTACTGTGGCCGGTAGCACATATCAACACACTAGCCAAATCACTTTGCATGGCATCGCTATGAGAGCCCTTCCCCTAAAAGGAGCCTCAAACATTAGCAGAACAACGCGTACAGCAGCTTTAAAATCTTTGAAATGTCAGCTTTAATATACAAAACAGCATCTCAGATAGTTCTCAATTCCATTACTTACTGACTTCAACCTAGGAAATTGTGTGTTGTGCACTTTTTAGTAATAGGTTTGTTTTTGTGGCTTGAATAAATACGCTTCATATAGACAAATAATGTAAATTTCACTCGATTTTTGAAGGGAACTTTTGCCTATGTTGTGATTAGATTCACTGTTTTGGACTGCCGGCTTGAACTTGAAAACACTAGTGTGACTGTCTGTGGAGCGACCAGTTGACGTTCCACCAGAGCCTCTTTTTCCAAACCGTTCTCCTAAATGCCGCATGTACCCATATCAGCCTGTGGTCCAAGACTGGTTTCCCACTGTAGCCAGGCCTGGTCAGTACCAGGATGGGAAACCTCATGGGAAAACTAGGTTGCTGTTGGAAGAGGTGTTAGTGAGGCCAGCAGGGGGTGCTAACCCTGGGGTCTGTGTGGGTCCTGCCCGAGTATAGTGATGGGACACTATACTTAAAAAAACAAACCATCCTTCAGATAAGACTCTAAACCGAGGTCTTGACTCTCTGTGTCCATTACAAATCTCATGATGTCCTTTGAAAAAAAAAAAAAAAAGATTAGGAGTTTAACTTTGGCATCCTGGCCCAGAATTTTGGTCAAAAAGCACCCTAGGGTCTTTATTGCTATGTGCAGGTAAACTCATGGCACAGAGTCAGAATTTTGTATTTATTTCCATGTTATTTTATTTGAATACTAGTGATTGACCGTCGCAAAGTTTTTTTTTTGTGTGTGTGTGAAAGTTATGTATATTGCAATAAAAACTTGCTTCCTTTTGAGAAGTACTGATACATGCAGATCACTAAGCAAGTCAGATGTTGATTTATGAGTTTGTTAGTCTGTGTAGTCTGTATGTGAGACTGATTAAAACCAGTGAATTCTGAGTCTTTTTGAATGATTCATTTGGAGAACCGGTTTATTTGATGCAAGGATTACTGATAAACGATGTGTTGTCTTGCCATTATTTTGTAGCACAGTCTCATTACGTTCAATTCAGCCTGAACTCAGTCTGAAACTGCTCCATTGGGCTGTGATTATGGGGCATGTTTCAACCGAACCAGAAAAGACCTCAGTTGGATAGACCTACAACCAACCAGAACAACGAAGCGACGCATTGTCAAATGTCAAAAGAGCTCAACTCCAATGTGTTGCCAAGTCCGCATTTTTTTCTGCGGGTTGTTTTCTATGTCCGCGGGTTGAAGCGACTATTATGTGATATATAGAGTCATGAGTAAATATGAGTCTTTTCTCTGGAAACACAGCCTTGAGTGCATGATTACGTTACTGTTTATCATCTGGCCGTCATCGTCTAAAGCCCGCCCTGATGATTTCATTGGTCAGAACTGTTTCTGTTTGGGTATAATTACTCCTCTATGGATCGAGTCCAGACCGAACCGCCCGACCTAAAAATGTTGTGGGCGATGCTAAGTTCGGCTGGCATCCAGGCTACACATTTACATATGTATGTGTAAAATATGATTTTATGTATAGTTTTGACAAGTATATTGCTCAAACCTAGCTCCGAAATAAACTCCCTCAGTCGCCTATGTTTCATTGCTTGCTTAGTGAACTGGGTATTTGTGTGTAGCCTGTGGCAGTGAAATTAAAATGTATAAAAAATGTATAAAACGAAAGAATTTTAGGATCAGACAAAGTTTCAGGAAGACATTAAACATTGTGGACAATTTATGTAATACTTCAGAGTTTTAAGGAATTGGAACACTTTGTAATTATTTGTTCTCTTCTGACCCACACAGACACATCTAGAGATTCCTGCTGAATTGGAACAGCTGTTGTTGTTCCACATATCCTCTACTAATTGTTGTAGCAAATTTGATAATATTTTCAGCACAGTTGAACATTTGACCATGTTTAAATCCATTTTGCAGATTTCCAGCACACAAAACAAGGTTTCGGGCCTAAAACAAGGTGTTCTTTCACAATTCTCTTCAGTCTGCCACCAACCTTTTTCTTAGATGCACCTAAAGAACATTTTAAAAATATCATTGATATTTCACTTTAAACAAAAAGACTTTAGTCTTTTCTTAAATAATGTCCCTGTATTTCTGAAAGCTCTTGTCGCCGTAATGAAGATGCTGGTAAAACATTCTGCAATTGAAACTCCTGTGGGAAGAATCTTGTGCAAATCTCTCTCATTTACAAACAAAAAGACACCTTGAAAAATGGCATCGCTCATTTCTCTCCGCTCAGCAAACACTAGTAACCGCTTCATTGTTTCCTGTTCATTTCTGTGACAGCCGGGAGGAAAGCCCATGTACACTCCTGAGAAGTAAATTTACTGGCATGGTGGAGGTTTTGATGGCTCCTTTCTGCAGTGGAAGCAAGAGGAGAGGTGATGTGTGTATCATAGCTGACAGCTCTGTGGCCATCCAGGATTGTTCAGGGAATAGCCTTGAGGAACACGACCGAAGGGATGTGGAGGGAGGATTGAGGCACTTTGCTGCTATCACAGCTCCTTTATTTTAACTGCCGAATGCACCCGCTGACCTAATAATGTGTACTGAAACACATCACTGTGAGTGTGTGCTGGTGCTTCAAGAACCCAAATTAAATACACATTTTATTTGATTTACTTGCATTTGTTCATTTTGTGTTCTTTCCATGTAATCTCTTTTGTTTGTTTTTTCTTTAGATCTTTCGTTCTGTCTAATTTGTTCTGTTTTCCTGTTGTCTTTAATTATCCATCTTTTATTCAGTTTTGTTTTTTTGCTGTATTGTTTGTTTGTTAGTTCATTCATTCATTCATTCATTCATTCATTCATTCATTCATTCATTCATTCATTCATTCATTCATTCATTCATTCATTCGTTCAGTGCTTGCTTTCTCTTTTACATGGTATTTTGGTCTTTTCTCTTTATTACCTTCTTATCCGTCTTTCTGTCTTTGTCTCTTTTCTTTTAGCTGTAAATAGCTCCAATTATAATATGAATGATAATATAATAATTATAATAATATGAATGAACTACCATGACAATGGATTCAAATAATGAATTTGCGTCTGTGAGGAGGAATATTCATCAACACACGAATGTGTTAAAACACCTTTATCCTCTCAGTTCAAACAGCAGGCATCTGCCTCCTTTCCCCCTCTGTTACTGCACCAGTATCACTGCAGATACTGTGCAAATATATCATTTTCCTTATCTGCTTCTGCTCCATCTATAAGGTTGTTTTCTCTCTGTTCAAGCTCCCAGTCTCCTGGGAGAATTGGCTGCATTTCCGGCATGTATATGATTATGGGAGTGAAAATTAGGTCAGATGCATTTTGTATGAAAGCTATACTCAGCCACAGCTGGCTGAAGACATCCAATAGCCCTCCCAAAAAAGCAATTTCACTCGTGAACACACATACACACACGAGCACACACAGAGACACAATCGGGAGCCGATTGAATGGGCTTTATCGGAATGTTTGTGTGTGTGTGTGTGTGTGTGTGTGTGTGTGTGGGCCGTGCTCTCCAATATTAGCTGAAATTGGTTCTTAGCTCCTTATCTCAGTGCTGTTGTCAGAGCCTTTCCTCTTGCACGAGCCCCCACACACGCACACTTCGCTCTTGCAGCCGCACCCCTTCAAATATGAAAAGAGCTGCTCGCTCACACTGAACCAGAGAAAAAACATGCCACATGCACATCTTTTAGTCTTCAGCTAGAAAGCGCCTTTCTTGCATTAATTATTAATTTGTATTTGTTTTGCTTGTTTGCTTTGTTCTTGTTGTAAGCCAGAATGGTACTCCAATGCCAAGGCTCTCTTGCGTTAGCAGTATAATTTTCTCTACGACTTCGGTCTAAATGTGGCTTTAGGGAATCAATGTATATGCAGGCTATTAGCATACTTGTGGAAAACATGCAGGATTGTGGAAAATATGAGTCTTTAGTTGTTCGTATGGCTTATGCACTATTTACCAAGTCTTTTGAGGTCATAGAATAGTTTTGTGTTCAAAACCGCTTGTCAACTACCATTAGCATTAGCAAAGGAGCTGTGCTTTTCTGTTAAAATCAAACAAACCCCACATTAAATGTGACTGACCCTGCTGACATTTTGTTACATTTGGCAGAACTGTGGATGATGTAGAGAGGAAACTTGCCTTAGTTTAAGATATTGTCTGGTCTTGTTTAAGGCTAAGGCTCTAATAAAACGTTAAAGGTGTCTGAGGCCTAGTTTCACCAAAAAAAAACTTTTGTCGTATCAGAAACATCAGAATGCTGGTGTGATGAATAAATGATAATGTAGTTGACTGCAGGTTTCCATAATAACGACATTACTTTGAACTTATGCAACAAAGACACTTTGACATTTAAAAGTCCAGTAAAATCCGGACCAGAACTTTGTTGCGTTTAGTCTATATCTATTCGCTTTGAGGTCATATACATAACTAAATGTCATTGAACAGACTGGCTGATTGGCGGTCATGGTTATTAGATGCTTTGCAAGATGTATATGGATTGTTATGGTCAAATGTACATCCTGACACTGTTTGTTTCCCGTGCAGCTGCCGGCAGACTTCAGCAGATTACACCTGGCAGACGGGATTCACCCGCAGGTGACGCACGTGTCCTCCAGCCACTCAGGATGTAGCATCACCAGTGATTCTGGGAGCAGCAGCCTGTCGGACATTTACCAGGTAACAACATCATTCCTTGCTAGACACCTTGTCTTTTGGTAACGTAGGAGCAGCAGCTTTGTAAAAAAAAAAAATCATCAAAAGTTGACGCATACTTTATGCTCTGAACTGACAGCGTTGACAGTTTTTACTGGTTTATGCCTCAGTGACTAATGCAGCTAGGACTTATAGAGGAAAAGTTTACCCGCCCTGAAAAAGAAAACTTCTTGGCTCTCATGTTGTTCCGTGCAACTGGAAAGGAGAATTTTTAAAGAATCTCACTGCTAAGTGCACAGTGATACATAGTTCATAGTAGGGGTGTGACAAGATCTCATGCCACGTGATGAGAAAAAAACAATCGGAAGAGTCTGAAGAGACTTGAGATTGTTTGTTACAGTGCTTGTATATTAGCCTGAGAAGACAGACCCACATAAAGATGTTGGGTCTGCGAACTCACCACTGACAGGGCTCAGTCCGAGTGGGGGGATAAACGGTTGTCTTTCAAACTCCCTCTGCACGCGATAGGATAGCGCTACAATCAACTAGAGCAACGTGAAGCGGAGCTAGTTGACAGTTTGAACTTTCGCTGTACCTAGTCGGCAAAACTCAGAACACATCTTCCCTTTTTAAGAATGATTTGAGTGCCGTTCTTTGTTCTTTTCTCAAAGAAAAGCTTAACGCCAAGTCTTCCAGAGTCTCGGCCAAAGCCGATTAGAAAGGCCGCCGTTCGCCACTGTGTTTACAAGAAGTACGCGGAACCTCCGCAACTCTGCCGTATGTTAAGCCTGCCCACCAACTCTATACACGATGTGATTGGCCTGACCAGAGTTTGTTTTTTACAGCTCAGAAGTCTTATTGAGAATTGCTAGCCTACAACCGCTACAAAATAGATTTGATGCTGCTAGGGTGTGTCTAGATTTCTAGATGTCTAGATAGCACTGAAATGGCATTCATTAAAGTTTATTAGAAGTTAAAACAAAAATTATTTCAAAATGCACCTGCAGACTATTTTTCCAGTCATGAATTTTGTCATTGGCGATTTCATAAATTAAAAAAAAGAAGCAAAAATCTTGTCTCGTTCTCGTGAACCCAACCTTGTGTCTTATCTCGTCTGGTCTCGTGAGCTAATTATCTTGTCACACCCCCAGTTCATAGTAACCAAGTCAGTTAAATAACATAGCAACATTTATTAAAAAAAAAACAAACACTTTATTTAACGTTTACTGAGGCTTTGTCAATATCTGAACTCTGTCAAGTCTCTTACCCAGGCAGTAATAGAGTAATATTAAAAAAAATACAGTAATGTTGTGAAGTATAATTACAATTTAAATGTGTTAAACTTTTTTCCATTCTAATGTATTTTTAAATGTAATTTATTCCTGTAATGGCAAAGTCTTCCAGTGTCCTCCAGTCTTTAGTGTCGCATGATCCTTCAGAAATCATTCTGATATGCTGATTTGATGCTTAAGAAGCGTTTCTTATTATGATCAGTGTTGAAAACGGTTGTGTACAATTTTCAGGATTCTTTGATGAATAGAAAGTTAAAAAGAGCAGCATTTATCTGAAATAGAAAGGTTTTGTTACATTATACACTACTGTTTGAAAGTTTGGGGTCAGTAAGATACTGTTTAAATACTCTAATACTTAATACAAATTAATTTATTAACATATCCAGCGATAGTGCATTAAAGTGATCAAAAGTGACTGTAAAGTCATTTATAATGTTACAAAGCCTTCTATTTCAGATAAATGCTGTTTTTGTCTTTTACTTTTTATTCATTAAAGATTGTACACAACTGTTTTCCACATTGATAATAGTAAAATATGTGTCTTGAGCATCAAATCAGCATATCATGTGACACTAAAGACTGGAGTAATGGTGCTGGAAATTCAGCTTTGTATCACAGGAATAAATTACATTTTAAAATATATTCAAATAAAAAAGAATGTATTTTGGATTAAATAAATGCTGACTTGGTGAGCATAAGAGACATTCAAAACTGATCCCAAACGTTTGAACGGTAGTGTATATTGAATTTTATTTCTTTAATGTGCATGCAAATTTCCTCCCTCTTTATTCATTTCTTTTATTTACATTTTATTCATTTGGCAGATGCTTTTATCCAAATCTTCTTACAAGGTACATATTTTTATCAGTATGCATGTTCCCTGGTAAACATTTGTCACTAATCATTTATCACTATAACTAAACCTGAGCCAATGACCTGTGAAACTGAGCCAATGAGATTAAAACAGAAGAACCCCATTTCCTTTTACATATTTGTGTCAGTCTATAAAATGTCTATGTTTGCCTACATTAATCTTATTAATTGTGTTCGGCTTGGTATTTTCTTGGCTGTTTAATTGATTTCCTTGTGTGGTGTGTTTGCGGCGGCCTGTGTGCAAAGGTGTATAGGCGATAATTCAGTTTATGCAATGCCCTTGATCTTTGCCTGATGGCCATATGTTAAAGGCACATTAACAGCTGGATGGTGTCCTCGTGAAAAGAGGTTGTGATCTCCCTGCTCTACACCTCACTTTACTACAATGCACCTCACCTCTCATTGCGGTCCACGTCTCATAAAACAAGAGTGGGCTGAATGAAATGTTGCCAGTATAAAATGGGTTGTTTCAACTCTGAATTCTTCAGTGCAGAGATTGCACATTCGTTTATTCTTGTCAACCATAAACAGCCTAAGCGAATTAATTGTGAATTAATTAAAAGTGTTGGGCTCAGTACGAATTTTTAAAGATTTTACTAAAGATTTTTCACAAGACAAACATTTAATAAAAACAAAAAAAACAAAACATAAAAACTGTTAATCATTGCAAAATCATTGCAAAACGTTTTTCTATTTTAATATATTTTAAAATGAAATGTATTCCTGTGATAGCAAAGCTACATTTTCTCTTCAGTGGCACATGATCTAGAAGAGCTGATTTTTGTTGTATGTGGAAATTGTGAAGCTTACCAGGATTCTTTGATGAATATAAAGTGAAAAAGATTTATTGGAAATATAATTTTTTTATAACATTATTAATGTCTTTACATTCACTTTTGATCAGTTTATTAGTTTATTTAAAACAAATTTATTAACTAACATAAACTAACAATGAGCAATACAATACAGCTGTTCATTGATTGTTCATGTTAGTTCACAGCACGTGAAGTAATGTTAAAGGGTTAGTTCACCCAAAAATGAAAATTCTGTCATTAATTACTTACCCTCATGTCGTTCGACACCCGTAAGACCTCAGTTCATCTTCAGAACACAAATGAAGATATTTTTGTTGAAATCCGATGGTTCAGAAAACCCTTCATTGACACCAATGTCATTTCCTCTCTCAAGACCCATAAAGCCACTAAAGGCGTCGTTACAAAGCCCATCTCACTACAGTGGCTCTACAATCATTTTATGAAGCGACGAGAATAGTTTTGTGCGCCAGTATTACCAAAAATCCTCCTAACCTGAAAGTGTTGAATAAGAGTGTATATAATTTAATCTTAAAAGTTGTGAAATAATAAAAATAATGTGTTTATGCTAATTATCGAATATATTTCCCCTCACTTTGAATTGAATGTTTTGGTCAAATCACAATTATGCACAAGACACATTTTGCACTAGTTTGAGACTTTTGTCCCCAGGTATCTTCCAGTACTTCAGGCCTCTATTGTCAAGAGGAATGGCCCATATCCTCAATGTGGCTGTCAAAACAGTCCCCTTTTTTGCATTTGAATAAATAATGATGCAGGTTCTTCAGGGAGGCTTGAAAGCATTGATCCAAGAATAGCCCTGCTAAAAAATTAATGTTCCCTTCACGCTCATCTTAGCCGCCCAAACAGCGCTATGGATCGCACCAGACATGCCAGTTTGAAAGATAAATCAGTCCTTTCATCGGCTACAACGTATTAACAGCTCCTATGTTTATCTTCCCTGATTAGGTCCTGAACGGTTTTCATAGCTCGACTCTTGCTCGGCCTGCATCAGTGGCGGTGTTTGATTTGCATCTCGTCAAAGTACAGCAGGGAAACCGATTGAACGGCCCAGATGTTGCATATAGTTGGTTTGTCAAAATGTGACTTGAGTGCACTGAGTGCATTGGTTTCGTCAAGCTTATCTGCCAAAGGATTCATGTGCTGAAGCGAGCCATCCACCTAACCATGTCTGGATGAAGAGGTGATCTAATGTACATCCCAAAAGGTTCAGCTAATGGGTGACTGCTTAGTGTATTGATTTTAAGATCTTGAAACCGCATTAATCAACAAGATTGTTGTTGTTTAAGCACATGGATTTCCAGTCGCCACGCACCAGTAGCCAACTGCCTAGAGAATGCATATTTAATTCATAGTTGAGAGTAGGGAATTACTGGGGTTTTCTGCTATTGATGGATATAGCATTTGGGATTGTCTGTCATTGTACTTTGTAAATACTTCTCATTCATAGATCTGAGATCCTTGACAAATGTGTGCCACAGGGTTATCGGGCATCTGTGAGCTCATGGAGGTTTTCATGAGGACCTTAAAGGGTTACTTCAGCAATTAACATATGGCTTTGTATCAGTAGAAACCCTGGAGTATATTCAAATTTTTGTGCTTTCCCCCCTCATGTCCCCCTGAGACAAGAGATTTATGCATTTTATTTCTGGAAAAATTCCTCCTATGACGCAAAGTGACGATATTTGCATCATAGGAGGAATGTTTTGCCAAAGGCTAAAGACTAAAGCCAGCAGAGGGAGCCATTTCCACATGTTTTGAACCTGCGCATGGGGGATGGGAGATTACACTCACTGCTCAGCTCGCTGCTACAGGCACTCGTTTAAACAGAGCTATGGTGAGCAATGTAAGTCTTTTAACTTCTCAAATTAATTTCTATGAAAGTTAAGCTTGCAAAGGCATGAACTGAAACGCGCCAGACTGAACTCGCGTTGTGAATGTATGCCGCGAGTGTAACGTTAGTCGCGATTACCTCAGCTCTCATCACGAGAGCTTATTAAGCTCATTTATCTGACTCCTGCAGTTAGTGCTCAGTGCTGTGATACTCGCGCGGTGACTCACTCATTTTATTGAACAGACACGTTCTGTTTTTAATTGTAGTGTCTTCTCCAACTCACAGTAATCCAGTAGGTGGCTTTGGGAGTGGCCTCACAGGGCAGCGAAGCATTCTAATTGTAGTCTTTCATCCCCATGAGACACAAATACATTTTCTGTCTTTTCTCAGTCTAGAATCACCAAATTCTAAAATAATTTCGCATTTCTACTACATTGATGACCCAGTTTAAATACAGATTCATCTTCCCAGCGCTGCAGTACCCCTTTAAAGAAAAAGTTCTCCCTGTATTCATTTACTCTCTAGCCTGGATGCCAGCCGAAACACAACTTGGGGTCGGGAAGTTCGGTCTGGACTTGATCCGTTGTGGAAGAACTATGCTTGATTGTCAGGGCGGTCTTTATATGATAATGGACAGATAACGCAACATACTCATCCACTTCACCAAGGAGCTCTTGGGTTGAATTAGTCCTAATCCTAAATGGAGAACTTGCTCATATATGCATTCACCTTTATTATTTCTTTCAAAAATTATGATTATGTTGATAAGTACACCATGTGTCCTTAAATTCTTATTACAACACCGGCAAAGATTGTTTACATCACTGAACTCGATATAGGTCAGTGGTTTACGCTCATTTTTTTCTTCTACTTCTTCCAGCATGCGTACAGTTGACGACTATGCGTCGCTCATCACTAACTCCGTTGCTAGGATTGGTTGCAAGTCTGTCCAATTGAATGCAGAGGCATTTTCTTTCCTGGTTCGGTTGAAACACGCCCCATAATCATAATCGATTTTAGTTGATAATCACCTCTAGTGAGCTGTTAACCGCTGTGACCAGATCATTGAGTCAGTGATTTGTGCTTGAGAACTGTATCAGTCCAGTATGGAAATACAGTCAATAAAAAAATCTGATTTAGAAGAATATTTTGCTCCAGATGAAAATGAAAAACAACTTAAATTCTCGCACAAACACATTCATGTTTTGTTTTTTAAACCTGAAACAACGCACATGTTTTTTGGTCCTTTTATACTTTCACGGTGCTTTGCTTAAAGGCTACAGTCCACATTTACTGTAAAACACTCCTTTTTAGTTCTGGGGAAAAAAGAAAGTCATACATGTTTGGAACAGCATGAGGGTGAATAAATGAAGGCAGAATTGTTATTTTTAGGTGATCTTTTCCCACACAAGTTGTGTTGACCTTCTTAAGAGGGATGCTATGTGATAGATAGCTCTTTTTTCTATTAGTGCATTTTGCCACCTGTCACCACCATCCTCCCCCACTCCCCTGTCTCCACCCTTAAGAAGAACCCAGCCTCACATTGCCCCGCCCCATTCGCCCTCTGAGTGGCTGCTTTCAGCACCGTCTGAATATTTGATGAGTAATGCAGGTCATTTAAATCAAAATGACATGCGTTTGTGTGAGCCCAGATCGAGGGGCTTAAAAAATTAAAAGTGGTCGGAAGCCTGTGTTCTAAAGATGCGGCTGGGACCCGGCTTCTGCAAGCAGTTGGTCAAGGCGACATTGTGGGCAGTTACAGGGAGGAATAGAGCATCGCTGGGGCTCCTCGGTCAGGTGAGAGTGAATCAGGGTTGTATGCGACAGGAGATTGCGGCGTACACGACGGGATGGGTCTTTCTTTTGTTGCCTACCTTCTAAGGTTAGGCCATATGCTGGGGGAGTATCGGATTGTATTTTCGAACATCTGTCTCTGCATTTTATTATCCAGAAAATATTTTTGCTGCTCCTGTGCTTGGTTATTTGGTTTGTTTGTTTGTTTGTTTCCGCCTTAGACATTTTTTTTGTCTATAGGGTTGTTTCTCTGCATATCCTTTTGATTGTGAATTAATGGAAAATGTATTGGTTTTCTTTAATATTTAATCTCTTTTTTTTTTGCTTTATATACTTTAAAATCTGTTTAATTACTGATTTTAGGTCAGTGATTAGTTCCAGGGTTCAGGATAAATGTATTAATTTAGCAGGAACTCTAAAATTAACTCTAAAGGTAAAATTTCCAAATTCTTTATTATTATGATTGACACATAGGCCACCGAGAGTGAGCCCGGCGACATGGACCTCAGTGGCCTGCCCGAGACGGCCGTTGACTCCGAGGAGGATGACGATGAGGAAGATATTGAACGTGCCTCAGATCCCCTCATGAGTCGAGATATCGTCCGGGACTGTCTGGAGAAAGACCCCATGGACCGAACGGATGATGACATAGGTGAGTGATTCCCATCTAATCCTGAATATTCCTTTGCTGAAACATAATGCTAACACTAGAATTTGCTGGAGGAAGATAGTGGAGATTCTCGAAAGCAGTGAAATAATTTGCCAGGAAAAGAAGGCAACAAAAGGTCGGTGAGACTACAAAAGGAAAGCATGAGGGGGAGATGTGTTTTTTTTTTTTTTTTGTAGGTCACCCTCTCAGCCGAGTCTCTCGGAGCGTATTAAAATTTGATTGGCTGAGCTGCTTCCACAGCTACGCTTCAGTGGTGCCGTGCCAAGCACAGGTCATCGAGTACCCAGACAGGCCATTGGCAAAATCCAAAATCTCTTGTCTTCACTCTTCTTGATCTCAATTTAATCACTCAGGGTCTTCGGCAGCCCTGTCACACTAGCTAAAACCACGTACTTGATTTAGTTGGTCTGTCAAGCATGGAAAGGCTAACTATTAACTTGCTATAGAAAAACTATTATCTTGTTGGCCAGTTCCAGTCATTCATATTGATTGTAAAATAATGATCTTGTTGAAATAAATGGACACAAGGTTTAATGTACCGTGTTCTGTGCAACAAAATGCCAAGCATCTTAGCTAGGCTAGGCTGTCAAAAACAGACTGGCAGACTTGCCAAAAATATATAAACCTGTGTTTCTTTAACTATAAGTACTTTGACACTGTGGACTTTAAGGCAATTTACTCTCTTAAAACACATATTTCATAATCTTATGAACTGATTTAAATTGTCCACTAACAATGTCTGACTGTATATACTGTGTATTTCTGCCAGATTTCAAATGATACGTTGTATTTAATAACATTCTGCAGTGAAAATAACATCAAGCTTTATTAGAATAAAACTCAAGCTCCAATTTATTCTTAATACACACTTAATTACCTTAAAATGTATTTTCCCAAAAGTTGCATGCATGTATTTAGGATAAATTCTATTTCAAGCTCTTCACACTTACACTGTTATCAACTAGATCAACTTTTGTAAAACTGTAATGGAAATGACAGAAACTGAGGGATAGTTGTAATATGTCTAAAAATGTATCATTTAAAGAGAACACTAGTTTTTAAAAACCAATGCTGTATGGATTTCCAAAGTTTAAAATTGAATATGTAGTAGAGTAAAACAACAAAATCTATTCATTTATACATAAATCTATACGAAAACGCTGACTGACCAGGACCCTTCGTCATATTCTCCCCAGTTTACAGCAGCTGTACATAAAAGTCATTAAAATGTATATATATATAAAAAAGACATGGTTTATAGTTTTTAATTTCACATAGTTTTAATTTCACCTCCATGTAAACAGAAGAATAAAACATTGGTTGTTTTAAAAATCTGTTCGTTTGAATAAAAATCAATCCCTGGTAAGTGAAGAAAAAAAAAAAACACTTTCCGTTTAGCTCTTTGTCACTGTGGAAATGGATTTTGTCATGTATAATATGTCCTGTATATTGCATAGCAGGATTTGCTGGTTCTCAGAAATAGCTTCGTATTAATAATGCATTCAATGCTTGGTTGCTGTTATTTATATAGCCATGGAAAGAACGTTTTCCATTCTCCATGTGTGAAGAACGAACTGCATCTGATAGAGAGAACAAATATCAATGAAAGACTTTCATAGAAAGAATGTTTCTCACAAATGTGTCTTACCACTTCTTGTTTCTTACTTGGATTCTTCAGAGCAACTGTTGGAGTTCATGCACCAACTACCAGCCTTTGCCAACATGACCATGTCCGTCAGGAGGGAGCTTTGTGCTGTCATGGTGTTCGCTGTGGTGGAACGGGCCGGCACAGTCGTCCTTAATGATGGCGAAGAGGTCGGTCAGAATACTGTGACATGAACCAGTGACATTAGCCTTTCTGCTCTTTCTTAAAGCCTCAATTTAACCTTTAATCAATATGTGTAGACTAGTACATATAGTACATACCCTGCACTTTTCCCTACATTGATAGCTATTAGCCTAGCTTTTCACAGTAATCCAATTTTAGTTATCTTCTTTCTCTCTTCACTAACCTTTTTTTAAAGTTATGACATTCACCTTAAACATTTCACCAGCTTTCACTTTAGTCTTGTGCTAATCTTGATTCTGTGGCATTGCTTACATGTACTGTCATCCCCCTGCCTCATTTCATCACAACCAATCAGCCATTCAGCTTCTGCACTGTTAAACCTGAATGGATGCCAGCATCTTGAGATTACAAGATGCCCTTCGGTAAAGCGGGAATCACTTATCTCCTTATCTCAGTATTGACATGCCAAAAAGAGCCAATTTCCCCCTAATGCATCTATATAATTGAAAGCAGGACAGAGCTTGAGGCTCATATAGTTCACGGTGATGACATGTTCTTTGCTTTTATGACTGCTAAAAACAACAAAAAGCAGATACACATACAAGTCCCTGTGCACAAGTTTTATATTTCTCCACAAAAGTTTATATTACATATTGCATCCTGAAAACGATTTAAATTTCAACTTGCCATTGTTTCTTTGTTGTAGCTGGATTCGTGGTCTGTAATTCTGAACGGTTCAGTGGAGGTGACGCACCCAGATGGCCGGACGGAAATCCTGTGCATGGGCAACAGCTTCGGTGTGTCCCCCACCATGGATAAAGAGTACATGAAAGGGGTGATGAAGACCAAAGTGGATGACTGCCAGGTGTGTCAAACAATACTTTATGGATTTGAACATTTTTCGGGTAAAAAAAAGCCGTTTGTAATGACTCATTTACTGCAGAAGTTATGTGGCTCTGCCCATTCATTAAGCATGAGAATAATGGGGGTGATTAGTGAAAAATTTGCAATAATGAAATCTTGTCTCTGTTTCAGTGTGCTAGTGTAATTATCATGGGGAAATCATCTGAATATACTGCTGCATCATAAAACTGATTTACTTTCCCTTCACGGTTTTTGTCGTCTTGCTCACTCTTGCTCTCTCTGTTAGTTTGTTTGCATAGCACAGCAAGATTACTGCTGTATCCTTAACCAAGTTGAGAAAAATATGCAGAAAGTGGAAGAGGAGGGTGAAATTGTGATGGTGAAGGAACACCGTGAGCTTGACCGCACAGGCACCAGAAAAGGACACATTGTCATCAAGGTGAGAACCCAACTCAGAATGAGTGTGACAAGTTGGATTTTTCACACCCAGAGGTAAAGAAATGTTCAGAAATGTCACTAAAGTGACCAAAGACCTTTTCCATAAATCTTCATAAATGGGATGTTACCTCTCACAAGGTCCATTTATAGCTCACATAAGCTTCCTGCACCTCTATATCGTGGCCCCTCGGCAAAGAGAAATTATATTTTATCCCAGTTGTGAGTTTGCCAGCTGAATTGAGTCAAGTTTCCACGCTGCAAAAACTGTGTTCTATAGGAAATATTGACTTGCACTCTCGATTGACATGGCATTTGCCCTGATTTAAACAGATGCATTGAACATAGCAATTTATTGATCCCTAAACATGGAAATATGCTTAGCACAGTAGAGACATATGGACTGAATATCAAATATGTTTTACAATTCCAATACCTTAACGATTAGAGCTGAGGGAAATTTGCCCAACAACAATGAAACTTCTGGCCAACCCCAAATCAGGGAGTAACTGGCCAGAATTGGATTAAAAATGCATTTCTTTGGCATCCTTTAAAGTGTATATTTGTTTTTACAGGGCACACCAGAGCGTCTTACCATGCACCTTGTAGAAGAGCACTCGGTGGTGGACCCCACCTACATCGAGGACTTCCTGCTTACCTACCGCACCTTCCTGCCAAGCCCCATGGTGGTGGGCAAGAAACTGTTGGAGTGGTTCCACGACCCCAGCCTCAGGGACAAGGTAAATAGACACACTTATGCAAGCATTTAAATCAATCAGTTCTCGATGAGATGAACGATTAGTAACCTCACATTTCATCAGGTTACACGGGTAGTCTTGCTGTGGGTGAACAATCACTTCAATGACTTTGAGGGCGACCCCGCAATGACACATTTTCTTGAGGAGTTCGAGTACAATCTGGAGAGAGAGGTCAGTTGTGTGCCATAAAACCTTAAATTCCTTGGTGATCTTCAGCTTTTTGGCTGAGTTGACTGCAAAAATCTCATGTAATGCCTCTCTTTCAACCAGAAAATGTGTGGGCACCTAAGACTGTTAAACATAGCATGTGCTGCCAAAGCTAAACTGCGGGTGGTGACCCTGACAAAGCCCTCGAGGGAAGCCCCCCTGGCCTTCACCCTGCTGGGGGGTTCAGAGAAGGGCTTTCGCATTTTCATTGACAGCGTGGAGCCAGGCAGCAAAGCTGCAGAGGCCGGCCTTAAAAGAGGAGATCAGGTAATGTCACACCAGCACCATGCAGAATCTGAAGTAGGCTACGAAAAAAGTTGTTAAATTGACACCGTAATAGCAACTTGCTGTTTCATTAGCAGCAGTAATAGTAGTGTGGGACTGAAAGTGGAAAACTGTGTGTGAGAGCATTTGTAATTGGCATTGTCAACCAGCGAAAGCAGAGTTAGTCACAGCAAAGAGAGCATTCTGCCCTAAATCATAAAGAAGAAGAACAAAAAGTTTGTCAAATGTTAAAGCACGTACATTTCAGCCTCTGAACCCTGTAGTCTAAATATGTCTTCACACAAGCGGAAAAAATGTGATTTCAGATCATTTGCCCTTCACTCAGTGCGGTATTTGGCTCATAAAGCTGTTTAATGAGTTGCTATCTATTTGTCCTCCAAACCACAAGAGGATTGTTGATTGTTCTGAATGCTAATCAGATGATACTTGGCCGTTTTGAGATTATTGACAATAACCATGTCTGCTAAGCCAATTAAAATATGTTGTAGTCCCCCCTTGTATCTGTCAACAGCTTTGACAATGGATAAACAATTAATTTTAAGTTTAATTTGAGTAAATATTGTATAGAATAAGGGGAGGGGGGTAAGCATGAATGAATGGATGAATGAATTAATGAATGAATGAATGAATGAATGAATGAATGAATGAATGAATGAATGAATGAATGAATGAACGAACGAACGAATGAACGAACAAATTAATGAATGGAAAGTTATTTTGGCAGTAAGGTTAAGATCCTTTCACATAGAAAATAAGTTTAGTCACTCAGCACACCTCAGCTCATTGAGATGATTCTATGAAATGATGTGTAATGCCACAAACTGCAGTCTGGAAAGTGTACTAAAATAGAACATTATGTGTATTTATCAACTGGCCCAGCTGCAATGTTGATCGAGACCTTGGATTTCCATCTTTTTCCCCCTAGATACTAGAGGTAAATGGGCAAAACTTTGAAAATGTGCCACTATCCAAAGCCAACGAGATTCTCAAAAACAACACGCACCTGTCCATTACTGTGAAAACCAATCTCTTAGGTAAGTTACATTGGCTGAAATTACCACAGCTGCACAGACTATCATTTAGGCCTGATAAAACTCTTAATCGAAAAATTGCTAGTCAGCTCTCTTTTGCAGTAGAGGAAAATGTAGTTGTAGTTGCTTTTGAAAAAATTTGAAAAAATTTGTATTTTGAAAATGTCAGACGGCATTGTTAAAACTCTTTATTTGTGCTGTGTTCTCTGCTCTCAGTGTTCAAGGAGCTATTGGCCAGACCTGACCAAGACCAGGAGCAAGAACCAGAGGAGGAGCCAGACAGGAAAAACGGAGCTCCTCACATCCCTAAAATCGGGGACATTAAGAAAGCCAGTCGTTACTCCATCCCTGACCTGGCTGTGGATGTTGAGCAGGTCATGGGTCTTGAGAAAGCCAGTAAGAAAGCCAAGGCCAACACCGTAGGTGGCAGAAACAAGCTCAAGAAGATCTTCGACAAGACACTGACCAGTATTCTTCCACCCAAACCTTACAAGTAAGATGAGCTTGATGTAAGAAAGCTCCATTGGCGATTTGGTTTAATGCAGCATATAACTCTTCTGGTTTGTTCACAGTGACGTTGGGGTGGGACAGTCCCAGGATGACAGTATTGTTGGACTAAAGCAGTCAAAGCAGATCCCTCCTGCTCTTCCTGTCAGTGGAAACCTTTCATCAAGCAACCCTGATCTGCTCCAGTCACACCATCGCATACTCGACTTCAACAACCAACCTGGTAAGGCGCTTGTGTTTTTACAAAGTCCTGTGTTTTTTAATCAACATCCTTGTTGGTTCTAGAAAAACATTCTTATTGCCCACTCAGGTGTTAGGAATGCTGTAGGTGTTAGGATCAGAGTGTGACTGTGGCTTTAAGTTGGGCTTAAGGGGTGAACAGCATTCAACAATCATTTTCTCGGATTTAGCAAATAATCATATGATCCAGGAATGTATCCTTCTAAGTTAGACCTAGGTTAGGGCTCTCCTTAAGAGAGAACATACCTTTAGTCAGTAAATAAAGATAGTAGAGATCTTTGCCAGGATAGTTTAAGAATATGTGTGCAATATCTTACCTTGCACTTTCCTTCAGGGCATCTACAGAACCTTTCACAGAAGTTTAATATTAATACGCATATTTATATGTTCATGCTCTTCTGAATCTCCTCTTTCAGAAGCAGTACCTATAAGTAAGTATTTGATTTTGTCCTGTGAGAGGTTCCTTAACTACTCTTTTTTTTTCTAATCACAATCATCTTCAGATTACCTGTCTGCTCAATTTTGACATTGATTTTGCCATCTAAACTTTTATGTACAAAGGTTGGTGGGACTCAATCAGGTATTAATCGGTGAACTCTTTGCATTTGTGGGATTCATCAAAATTGTTATTCATTGATTCATGTCAATTTTTGTTGCAGAATGGGATTGATTGTCCTTGAAAGTTGATTTGTGTCTTTTGAACATGCATATGCACAAAGAAGCTTCCGGTGGTGGGTTAATGTTGAACACAGTGGAGCAAGTGGCTGATGTAGAGATAATGCATAAATAAATTACATTGTTAACATCCAGAAGTGGATCAGTTGTTTTACTTTCTCAAACATATGAAATGTGAAAGCGACATACTGTACTATGTTCATTAGTAATGTAAAATGATCATGGGAAATAAATAAGTGAGAATAAAAAAAAAGTGGACTTCCACCCAGATAAAAATTAATACCTGGGTCTTGATTATTGCAAATCTCTGTTTTTTAGACATGTCAGACCAGGTATTGCGAGTGTTCAAGGCAGACCAGCAAAGTCGGTACATCATGATTGGGAAGGACACCACAGCAAAAGAGGTCGTTGCTCAGGCCATCCGAGAGTTTGCCTTGACTGCTGCCGCTGAAGCCTATTCGTTGTGCGAGGTATCAGTCACTCCCGAGGGTGTCATCAAGCAGCGACGACTTCCTGAACAACTCTCCAAACTGGCCGACAGGATCCAGCTGAGTGGCAGGTGCTGCCTTAGAGCCCTTGTGGCCCTTTTGTTTAATTTGTTTCAGAGGCAAATCACTTAAGACACCTGTTCTCTTCTCTCATTGGCCTATTTTCCATGTAACGTACAGGTACTACCTGAAAAGCAACATGGAGACAGAGACACTGTGCTCGGATGAAGATGCCCAGGAACTACTACGGGAAAGCCAGATCAGCCTTCTGCAGCTCAGCACGGTGGAAGTGGCGACCCAGCTGTCCATGCGCGCCTTCGAGTTGTTCTGTGCCATCGAGCCCACCGAGTACATTGATGACCTGTTTAAGCTGAAAACTCGCCTAACCGGGCCCCCCAGCCTCAAGCTCTTTGAGGAAGCCATCAACCGGGAGACGTTCTGGGTGGCCACGGAAGTGGTGCGTGAGCCCAACCAGCTCAAACGCATGAAGATCATCAAGCACTTCATTAAAATCGCACTTCATTGCCGCGAGTGCAAGAACTTCAACTCCATGTTTGCCATCATCAGGTAAAATTTGTCTCGAGTTCAAGCGTAAAAAAAATGAAGGGTTACATTGTAGACCCTTTTTGGTGTCCCAAATAACAATGGCATTGTGTGTTTTTTCCAGTGGTTTGAATTTGGCACCGGTGTCCAGGCTGAGAGGCACATGGGAGAAGCTGCCCAGTAAATATGAGAAACTGTTTAGTGATCTTCAAGACCTGTTTGATCCCTCCAGGAATATGGCGAAGTACCGAAACCTTCTTAACAGCCAGAACCTGCAGCCACCCATTATCCCACTCTTCCCTGTAATCAAGAAGGATCTCACCTTCCTGCATGAAGGTACGATAGTTCTCACTGATGTAGGTGAGGACATATATAGCATCCCTGTTTGTTTATTATTGAACATGGCTTAGTTTGTGGAATTCTTCAGTAATTGTAAATGGAGATTGTGTTATATAGATAAAATGAAAAGCACCTACAACTCTGCATAGCCTTTGAAGTTTGTTTCTAATTAGCACCAAGATTTCTGTCTGATCATAATAGCTTGTGCGGTACATTTGGTTTACAAAGAGGCTGTTACTGAAGGAAGGTTTGTTTGTCTGGTGTTAAAGAAGTAGCTGCAAAGTAGTATGAGAATGTAAAATATGGTAAATATTTCAATGGCTTCAATATTATAAGGATTTTTTTTTCTACGAATGCATGATATGAGCCCTTTATTGCTTACTCTAGGAAATGACTCGAAGGTGGACGGTTTGGTGAACTTTGAGAAGCTGCGGATGATTGCTAAAGAGATCAGACACGTAGGCCGTATGGCAGCTGTAAACATGGACCCTGCTCTGATGTTCAGAACTAGGTGAGTGCCTTTCTAATCTGACTGCTACAATGACTTCTTTGCCTTTCTTTCAGGCTGGACTCTTCACACCACTGAGTAGCTTTTAGTGCCCACTCACTGCGATGTGTACAGCGCTCACCTCACGCTTCCACACACAGGCTTTTTACTAAGGTTTTTCGCAACGTTGAAGTGTTTGTGATGTTTACGCACAGGAGAGTTAAACCATTGTGTATGTTACTCTGTCTGCATTATTGTCAGAGAAGTTATTGTCTCTCTTTTGGTCTCTGGTGCACCTCACCTTGGTACCCTTGGTCTGTTTCTCATCTAAGTGTGTCTCCCTCTCTCTTTCTCTCATGGGCTTTCTCTCCCCATTTCTCTCTTTGTCAACCCTCTCTGCCCTGCCCCACGCTTCACTATTCATGGCTCTCCCTTACAGGAAGAAGAAATGGAGGAGTTTAGGGTGAGTATGGTGAACTCTCACCTTTGACCTCATGTGTGCCCCCTTCTATAATTTGGGCTGGCTCCTCACCATCCTTTATTTTTATTTTTCTGGTTCATTTGAGAATGCTTCTGCTCTGACGGATCCCATCCAAGCATTTGACCACCATCACTTTTGCTACTCAGGGTCATTGAATAAACTCACCTCATTCTAAAACACATCCTAATGTTTCTGTTGTATTATTACCATAGATTTTGAATGTTTCACAAACATGACCCCACCAGTATGCATGGATTTATTTACATATGTTTGGTTCAAGCTCATTTATTAATTTGATATCCCATGATCCATTATTAGCAAAAGTGATTTAACTTGCCCCTTCCAGCTAAACTACTTACCATAGCTGCACGTCTTCTACTTCTACAAGTATTTGCAGTGCTGTGTGTCTTTTTATTTTATTTCTTATTTATTACTTTAATATTTTCTTTTGGTTTAAACTAATAGTAATTGTTTGAATTAGTGACTAGGATGATGTTTATGGATGCAAAACCTGCCTTTTATAAGACCTTTTATACGTTTTAAGTGTGTTAAATGCTTTTTCCTATTCTAGCTTATTATACAAATGCTCTAATGATACTAGTGGTGCAGCAATTATGCTCATCAACTTTAAGCATAAACAAAACAGTTCAACAAATATTTCAAGGCTTTTTGCTCTGAAATGTAAAAAAAAATACACAACCAAAAATAATCAGTGAGTGCGTTTATGCCTAATAAACCGACAATGAACATGGTCATGTAAACGCGGTAACCCGTTTTCTTTTATTGGAGTAAGGTCATAAACGGTTTAAGCATAAACCGGTCGGGACAGGTAGTTTTTTGCCGCTTACCCCGATTTTGCGCGGCATGTAAACTCATTAACCTTCTTTCTGTCGGCTTATTGAAGTGTGCATGTGTGATAGGTGACAAAAACGCATAATTCGAGCAGATTTAAGCGAGTGTTTTGCTTGAAATAAGGAAATATATCACAAACTCAGACTCTTTTAAGACCCAGGAAATTGTACAAATGTGTTCTCATCTCATGAAGCAGAAGTAATAGAGGTTCAGTCAAAACGCCGCATCTGTAACTGCATGAGAGAATAATTTAAGCCGAAAAACTGACAAAACATTTGGAATACTCAAATACGGAAATTATTTTTGACGTCACTACAAGGAAATAACCCGGTTTATTAATAAAGTCATGTAAACGCGGTTTACTTGCATTGTCAGCTTACTGGTTTGCATGTAAACGGGGAAAACTCGTTATTTCAATAAGCGGATATTTGTGAGTTATCAGCTTACTGGTGTGCCTGTAAATGTGCCCATTGATTAGTCCTAAATCTCATGCAAAGTTTAAATATTTCTGTTGTTATATAACATCCCATTTTTGATTACCTGTCTAAATAGAGACACAGCGACATGCGTCATAATCTGAACCTCCTTGTCATTTCTGACTTTTAACAAAAAACAGAACAATGTCTAAAAGTTGATATGTGACAAGGTGTACAGCAAACAAGCTAATAAACCTGGAACCAAAAACCCAGACGTTTTTATAAACCGCTGACCAAAAAAACGAGCGTTTAAGGACACAAAAGTGGATACGCGCAATTCAGACGTAACGTAATCAGCGACAGGAAATATAATGTATAAAACGTTAGGATATTTGATTTAACAGTGACAAAATATTTACTGCACACGTTGGCATACTCAGTGTCAGGATCCTCAAATGTACCCATTCTTCCAGCTGAAGCTTCACGTCTTATTGCTTGTATCCACTTTTGTCTCCTTAAATGCTGCCTGTTTGGGTCGACAGCTTATAAAACGTAGTTCTGTGTTTTTTAGCTTGTTTGCTGTATACATTGTCATATATCAGCTTTTAGACATTGTTAGTGTTTTTTTTTTTTTTGTTATAAGAAAAAAATTACAAGGCGACCGCTTCACCCAGTAGCCTACAAAGTCAATGGAGAGCGTTGGATTGTTTCCCCCCTGGTGTGGGCGTGGCCTGAATGCTCTGTGTCTGGCTAAGATGTGAAATGCATGGAATGTTTGGATTGTTCTAAAGCTGCAAGGAATGCAACTTACTGCATGTCAAAGAGACTGAAACACTGCATCTGATCCTGAATCAGCATACTACACACTATTAAAGTCAGACGGCATCTTTAACTCAATATGTGTGTGTGTGTCTGTGTGTGTGTGTTTAGGTCACTCAGCCAGGGCAGTGCCAATGCGGCCGTCCTGGATGTAACCCAGACAGGTGGGCACAAGAAGCGGGTCAGAAGGAGTTCCTTCCTTAATGCCAAGAAGCTGTACGAGGATGCACAGATGGCACGCAAGGTCAAACAATACTTGTCCAACCTCACACTGGAGACCAATGAGGAGAGCCTGCAGACACTTTCGACGCAGTGTGAGCCCTCAATCAACACATGTGAGTCGGGTGCAAGCACGCACACAAATACAAATAGGAGAAAAACACAAGCATGTGACGAACAAATCACACAGGTTTCTATCACACATTAAAAAGCTGCATTCCCCACAACGTAGGTACAAAAATTATAATGTAAAATTAGGGCTGTGCAATATATCGAAATTATCAAAATATCGCAAATGTATGTATCGCAATATGCATATCACAATGGCACGCAATATCTGAATGATTTTAATAGGCTACTTCAACATTGTGAAAAAGTGTATGTTTTAGGTCGAAGCTGCGACACATAGCAGAGAATAGACAGGGCACACAACTTTTACTTATGTAACTTGCTTGACTTTAAAAAGAGTTATTAAACGCAATGACTTGCGAAAAACAACAACTTGCAGTCTTGCTCTGTCTACTGTCTGACACACGCACCGAAACGTGCGCACAAGCCGCCTCTCAGAAAGCGTGTGATCCCTTCAGTTCAGTTTCGTGTCTGCATTACATTTGCATTACATTTTTTTGTTTGTTTACATTGATGTTAAAATTATTAACAGATGCTAAAACACCGTTGGTCACTTTCAGAATGTGAAACACATAAATTGTATCATTCTCAGTTTTTAAATATTTTTTTTAATGCAATTTAATAGATTTTAGACACTAATTGCAATATTGTATTGCATATCAAATATCGCATTATTTAACAAGGTATTGCATATCACATTTTTCTTCAATATCGCATAGCCCTGTGTAAAATACAGTTTCATGGCTAGTGAGTACATTTTCCACCATTCATTCACCAAGTTAATGGACCCTAATTTATTATTAATAATCATTCTTCAGATTCAGATTGTTGTCTACAAATAGATCCTTTCTATTTTGCAGTGCCGAAAAGTTCTGGGGACCGGAAGAGACCTGACACATCACCCGTGGTCGCACGGGCCGCCACCCACCAGCGCCAGCAGCTTCAGAAAGCCAACCAGGCGCTTCAAGTGCCTGCCGTTGCCCTCTACCCATCTCGCAAGAAAGTGCCGGTCAAAGACCTACCGCCATTTGGTAAGACCACATATTTTTGATACTTGAATCGTGTCCTCCTATATATAAATGGTTCTCATAAGGCTCTGTCTAATGGTGTTTTCATAGGCACAAGCTCACCGCAGTCTCTGAAGAAGATACTGTCCCTTTCAGAGGAGGCAGGAGAGAGACACAAGAAACAGACAGAAGACAGTGTTTCCAACAACTCTTCACAGCTGTCATCTCCTCCCACGTCTCCTCACAGCTCACCTAAGAAAGGTAAGGATACACACAGACACATTAAAGCATTCGGTGTATACTTGTATGTTGTTTTTCTCTGAACCTCTGGTCTTTGCACACTCGATTTACTCCTCCTCCATTGACTTATTGGTGAACTGTGGAATCAGGGCTCTATGGTGGGCCTGCAGGGAAATATATTGTAAGACAGCGGGTTCCCTCACCACTGGCTCACAGCTCATTTCTCTGATAGCTGGCGCCCCTTTGTGCCAACATGGTTTCATAGCTTATTTAATAAGTCGATACTGCCATCTAGTGGTAAAATGATCACACATACGAAATGGAAGGTTCCAGTGCTGTTCTACAAAATATCTACATAAACACTGCTCGTCTAAGATAAGTCCATTTTTCCTTTTGAATCTGTACCACATAACGTTTCTGTTTCTCATCACTCACCTGTTTTGCCCTATATTCAGCCATCACAGCTATACGAAGCCACGGTATGAAGGGTTTTTCCTCCTTCTGTAGAAAATCACCAACAGGTAACAGGGCCTAGATGCAGATTTAGCTTGAGAGAGTTCACACGCGCATCATTATCGCTCAGACTCAAAATGTAGTGAGCTGCCTAATAAATAATCACTCATTAGAGGTACACTACTGTTCAAACAGTCTGTAAGATTTAAAAAATGCTTTTGAAAGAAGTTTCTTAATCTCACCACCAAAGCTGACTTGCACATGTATTTGTTTAATATTTATTAATGTTAAAATGTAGTTTACTTCTTGCGATTGTAAAGCTAAATTGTTAGCAGCCGTTACTACTTACTACAGTTGTCATATTACTAGTAGAATGATTTATGAACGATCATATGTAAATGTGGTGCTCAAGAAACATTTATTTTATATTCCTTTCTTTTATAATGTTGTGCTTAGAATTTTTGTGGAAACTATTTTATTCATAATGAATAGAAAGTTTATTTGAAATAAAAATCTTTTTAACATCATAAATGTCCTAGCTGTCAATTTTAATACAGTCTTGCTGAATAAAAATAATAATTTCATTTTATTTAAAAAAAAAGAAAAGAAAGAACAGTTGTTTGTGTTTGACTAGAATGATTCAGAACCTGTCCAAAAATGCTGTCTAGGTTGGCAACTCACTTAGTATTGATTCACAGCGATATAAATGTTTTGTTTTTAGTTCAGACTTTCCCTAAGATTTTTCAGTGGTATAATTGGCATAATCAGTAAGATTTGTGTTCAAACTTTTAGTAGTAACATCAAATATTATGTGTTTATTGTGTTACACATGTAGTACAGTGTCAGTTGGAGGTTCTACTTATGGTTTTAGACATTTGTAATTTGAGTGACCTCTCTCACCTAGTCTAGACAGGGGTTTTGCTCATTTTTTGCTCCTAGCTGACAGAAAAAGGCTAGTGCTGTAACTGTGTGTGTGTGTGTGTGTGTGTGTGTGTGTGTGTGTGTGTGTGTGTGTGTGTGTGTGTGTGTGTGTGTGTGTGTGTGTGTGTGTGTGTGTGTACTGTAGAGCCTAAGCTGCTCCACTATTAAAGTAACTGCCTGGTTTTGATTAGCCAGGTTAAGAAGGGGGAGTTTTGGCTGTAAAGCTTTGCTCTGGCTGTAGCATAGTGTTTTATGTATTTTTTGTTGTTGTGGTTATTTGATATAGAGTAGTCTCTCAGTACATAAATGATTGGAAGATCTACTTGTGTTCTTGTACATGTTATTTTGTGAGCCTTCTCTGACACCCTAAATATAACATCTTCTGTCTCGCACTGTTATTGTATCATCAGTTTTATCATGTTGTAAGCTGAAAGGCGTATCTTCCGTGGGAAGGTTAAATTCTGTTGTGCAATTGTTAGTTACTTATTTAAATTGATGACTTTGCAACCACTAAATGTGGCAATACTATGTGAACACTGACACAATAAGTCACATATATTCATTAAACCTATTTCACAGCATTTTTTTGAGACACATATCTAACAGCAACATTTAAAAAAAGTAAATCAATTTTATAAATATACTTATGTTACTTTAAGAAATCATTCGAAATTGGAGTCTGTAGAAATGGACTTCTTTCCTTACATGTAGATGGTTTGCAGCACGGTAGTTCTCCAGAATTTGGAAGAAAACCTATTAAAGTGAAATGAGGCATTTATAGTGTGGAGTACCACAGGGCTCTGTATTAGGGCCAAACCGTTTTCTGATTGTTTTGTTCTGTGTACTCATTCACCAGGTTATGGACGAGCTGGTGATTATCTGTCAGACTCTGGCCACAGTGAGATCTCCTCACGCTCCAGTCTGGTGAGCACGTCCTCCCTGGACATGGGGCAAGATGAACGCAGGCAGCGGTATGGAGGAATAGCTGGGGAGGGCCATGTTAGTGGTCACCGGCTAGAGCGCAGGGCGACTGCTGACCCTGATCAGTACAGCTTGGGGTAAACACCGCTCTTTACTTTCTCAACTTATTGGTCATATGAATGACTAGTTAATGAATCAGTCTTTAGGAACCCTGGGTCATTCATTGCGCCCGTCTCTGGCGCAATAACTCCGATCTTTCAAGTATTCATACTCTTGTGTAATCGACGCGCCATCCATAAACCTGTCTCTTGCGTGATACCCAGAATTTCTTTATTTTCTGATCTAATATGATTTCTGACCTGTAAGGTTGGCAGAATAATAATCATACACTGTTTGATAATAGGCCAGAGGAGAACTGGCACCCCGACTGAGTCTGGTTTCTCCCAAGGTTTATTTTCTCCATCATGCCCTGATGGAGTTTTGGTTCTTTGCCACTGTCGCCTTTGGCTTGGCTTGCTCAGTTGGGGACACTTAAATTATGATCCAAGTTATTCAACCAAATATACAAATAAAATGTATTAATTAGGTCTTATTTAATTCTATAAACTATATAATGCTGATCCGCCAACATTGTCGCTATATGATAAATTAAAATAAGCTGATAACATCACAGTTTTCTCCAGAACGACTGTACAGCTCAATCAAATTTTGTTGCAATATTGTCCGGTTTAACACTGTGACGCTACTTTATAACAATCGTCATTGTAAAAGCGCTATATAAATAAATAAAGTTGATTGATTGATTTAGGCTGGATTTGAGCCCTAACACATTTATCAGGCAATAGTTACAGTGTTTATGTTCTCATGTTTAAAAGCAGGTCTGTTATTGGACAACTAGTTGACCATCATAACCTGACAATATAGTATTATTATTAAACCCCTCTGGGTCTTTTTTCAGGTCCTACTCATCAATGCAGGACTGCCGTGGTCTGTATGCAGGCGCCACCGTGCTGTCTTCTCCCAGCTCAGAGGAGCTCACCCAGGACCAGGGTGACCGAGTGTCTCTCGACGCTGCTGATTCTGGTCGTGGCAGCTGGACTTCATGTTCCAGCGGCTCCCATGACAACATTCAGACCATGCAACAGGGGCGTAGCTGGGAGGCGTTGGCAGAGGGCGCGGGGCTTTGGGGAAGCAGAGGGAGCTGGGCATCCGCCTGCTCCTCTTCGTCATCGGCGGCATGCTGGGGCGAGGACTCTGAGGGCGACACGGGTACCATCAAACGAAGAGGAGGGAGGGATGTGACCACAGACCCAGAGACGAGCAGCATCACCTCCACCGGTTCAGAAGAGTCCAGACAGCACAGCCGACGCCCCTCGCCCATCACTGCAGGCAACACCAAGGCTGTGATCAGTAAGAATTGCCACGTCAACCTTGTTTAAAGGGATAGTTCACCCAAAAATGAGAGTTATTTTAATATTTACTACACAATATGGGAAGCATCACACATCTTTTTTTTCTCTTCAGTCACATTTAATAACAACCATTTCTGCCTAGCTTCATAACGGACAAAAAAAACTACTATAAAATCAGTCCATATGGCCTGTGGTTTAAAGGAACACTCCACCGTTTTTAGCAATAGGGCTTATTTAACTTCTTTCCTATATTTAGATATGTGGGAAAATGCATTTTTGTCTCAGTGCATGCATTGTTTTAGTTTGGCAGGGTTGCCACTAGCTTAGCATAATGAACGGAATCCTATGTTGCCAGCTAGCGTGATCAAAAATCACCTAGCGATTTCCTAGGCAGGTATTGACTTGAGACTAAATTATGGGGAAGTACAGGCAAAGCACTGCTACTTGGGCGCAGAGATATCACAGCTCTCATCTTCGTCCTCGTCCTCTGGCTCGGTCGCAATGTGTTGGGTGATATCTCTGCGCCCATGTAGCGGTGTTTTGCCTGTGCTTCCCCATAATTTAGTCCCAAGTCAATACCTGCCTAGAAAACCGCCTAGTCTTAATCTGCATCGCAGGCCACAATAAGTATTTGGGTGGGTGTTTTTTTTTTTTTTTTTGATCACTTTTACTCGGGACATGCTAGCTGGCAACATAGGAAGCTAGGCTAGCTAAGCTAGCGGCGACCAAATGCATTTTCCCACATATCTAAATGTAGGAAAGAAGTTGAATATTTCTAAAAACGGTGGAGTGTTCCTTTAAGACTTAAAAAATAAAAAATAAACCTGAAAAAAACATTTGGTGCCTCTCATGTCAGGTTGTATGTCATGCCCCATATGTGTGTGGTGCCATATTTGACTTGAAAGATGTGTTTGACTAGAAAGATTTTCATTTTTGGGTAACTATTGTTTTAAAAGTAACTACTCCAAGTTCTATATTCTTTCCTATGTGTTTTTCAATGATTGAAAATTACTTTCCTAAATCATGATCTTTGCATGAAAAAGCTGATAACATATTCCCAATGATCAAACATACATCCGGAAATTAAACATGCTGCATGTTGAGAAATAAAGAACCATAAGCAAATAGGCGACCTCATTTTAATTACTTAATTGTCATGTTGAACGCTACAAGGTGGAACGACACAGACTGCCTACAAAAACAATCCTTCCTGGTCTAGTGCATGTCTGCATGTGTCCGATCGCGTTTGTGAGAAACGTTACGGATATTAAACGGAACTGCGGTGTCCGTCTCTTCCCCCCAGCACGGAAGGACGGCCGTTACCGGGACCCTCCGCCCACACCACCAGGCTACACGGCGTTGACCATCACGGACGTAACCGAGGGCACGGCTCACTCAGGCAGGAAACCCCCGGACTACACCACCGCCTTGCAGCGTTCCCGCCTTGTCACGCAATCCCCTGACTCCCAGCAACCCCCGGCTGCGGGAAAACCCACCCACTCGCCGGACCCCCGGGGCCGAGAAGAGGAGGAGGCAGAGGAGGTGGAAGAGGAGGGTGAGTGCTTGTCTCCCAAACTCAGAGCTCAGAGGAGGAGAGGTCCACACACAGCAGTTCCCCCCAGGCCATGAGTTACATACACCACCCCAACAGGAAGGTAAAACATCCCAAACTCCAGTTACTTCCACACTCACACACTCACACACTCCACGCACACGAGTCACGGTCTCTGCATGCCAGGAGGACAGCTCCTTCACCTGCCCACCATCACCAACCACCAACGCATCTCTCACAGTCAGTGCATGCGTCGCCACGGAGACAGCCTGCCCCCCGTCGCCGTGGCAACATCCCAGTCATTGCTCCCCGCTCTGCCGTGTGTATTGGCTCTCACCCATCAGTGCTCACAGGAAAATCACTAGATCTGCCATCATAAACGCTTGAGCACATGATAGAACCTGAAGTCATGTTTGTGTTGTCAGGTAGCACATGAAATAGTGTTAGTACTTATCAGCACAAAGATCCTGAATTGAGTAGTAGTCTCTTTTTTTTCTCTCTCCCTGTCCTGTCATGTTTGTCTTTGGCATGGTAAGGCCAGAGCACATTTTATTTCCTTCTTGTATTTAGTTGTCCTTCTATGACTTTGTTCCAAACCCAAGTGTGTTTCCTTCAGACAGCATTTTTAGGCATCAAAGATTATGCTGCCTTACATTTCGCCCGAAGTGAATTCCAGAATGCATTTGAAAGCTTCCCTCCAAGATGGTGAAGTTCAGCAAATTATAGATTTATTTATAGATAAAGTGATATTTTGTGTATATTAAAAGTATATCCAGTATGTTGGCGGCAATAGCCTTGAGGATAGCGCACCGACATATAGTGAAGCTGCGCTTAGGCCATCCTGAGTTCAACCTGTGGACCTTTCCCGATGGTGTATAGTACACCATCTTGGAATACATTTTTAGTCAATTTAATTGAGGTTTTAATGTGTTGCCACATTCCTATTTTTGACCCTACCTTTGCTTATGCTTCCAAAATTTAACATGCACCGAAATGCTTTTGCATCCGTTTCCTGCGAATGCAATGCAAGAGATGCAAAGTATGTGACACCAAAGGTAGTTTCTGTGGAGATGATGAGACATGCACATTACATCAATAACAGTTTCGCTATCACATGTTACTTGGGTTTGGAACAGAGCCTATGTATTAGAGAGTGTGTCCATGACGCTCACAGAGTTTCTCTCTTCTTCCTCCAGAGGATGAACAGGTGTCCGCTGTTTGAAAGGGGACGACACTGGCTTTTATACGGTCGCTGCATTGACTGATGGCCCATATCAGGCCTTCACAAGTCAGACAGACAGACAGCCAGAACTTCCAGTCTACATCTTGCCGGCACTGCCTCTCTCCCTCCTCTATGATGGATTCTTCTCCCTGCCCTGCCTTAATGCATCATGGGGGGTTTGATGCCCTGCATGCTAAAAATACTGTGAAGAAAGGAGGCGAGCAAAAAATTAATTATTTGGCACTTTGGAGAACGGAAATATGAACTGAACTGAAACTCGAGCACAGCGCTTCGACATTCACACACACAAGAAACAAACTACTGTTAACGGTTGTCTTCAGACCATTTCCTTCTGCTTAAAGGTCACACTGATGTGTTTAGTAGTTCCCCTCAGCACTTTTTAAACTGTTTTTAAGGTGTAAACTGATGCACACAATCAACGTTTCAGTCTCCCGGTTCTGGACATGCAGTTTGAATGGTGAAGAAGGCTTGACTACAACTTATCGCCCCACCTGTTCCCCATCAGTCCTGACAACAACTCATATCTGTGTGGTTTAGCATTACAGTATTATATTTGCAGGAGCTCGGCTTGAAGGACTACATCATGATGGAGTTCACACTGACTCTTGACATACATAGCACACCGATTTAATAAGGAAGGCGCTTTGTGAGAGGAAACAATGCTAAGTAACGCCTTGTTGGGTGGTTTTATTGCTTCTTGGCCTTAGTGTGTTTGAAAGCCGTAAGAAAGTACGAATAAAACATCAGGTTTGGTCAAAGCTCATGAAAACACGATACAGAAATAATAGCAGACCAAAAATGTAGACCGAACAAATCTACATCTGTGGGTAATCCAGCCGCAAAAGCCCCCATTAAAATTTAAATCGAAGCAGACTTCTATAGTTGTGTCACGACATAAAGCACCCCCCTGTTGGTGTAGGTGAGAACTGAAGGCTACTCAGGCAAATAGGATCATCCTATTCGGGTGCTACTTCCTTCCTCTCATTAAGTGATGCCATTAAGGAGGTGTGTTAAAACAGTGGTTTCTGTGTCGTTTTTTTCTTTGAGGACTCAAGCTGTGCATGTTTCTCCTGGAGTGGGCCTTGATCTAAATACCACTGCTGCACAACAGCTTCCACAATCACTCACAGGAACTCGACTGAAACGTGCTTTTGAGACTCCGGTGGGCCGGGAACACGCAAACCCCACCTGAAGTCAGAACCGAACCGGTGGGAGCACTTCACTTCTATCCTTTTATTTTAATCACTGAGTTAAGCTGATCACATTGATCAGTAGTTAGAAACAAAAGACTTGAGAAGGAAAAAGAAGTTTGCAGTGTTTTCCACTGTACCATGTACCATCACTACTTCAGTGTTTCTTTCTCTAGTTGCCTGTGTTTGTTCGTTTGTAGGTTGTTTGTTTGTTTCAGGTTTTTGGCTCCCACACTTTTTTTGTCTTTTTTTTTTTAATGGTTGCGGATACAGTTGTTCATAACAACACATTTGTAACAGTAAATATATCGACCATCTGCTTCCACTTCATTTTTTTTTTTTTTTTTTAAATAAATATTCACGGTTTGGCAAGCCAAAATGAGTCGCTTGTTTTGCAAAATAAGTTGCACAAATTGTACAAGCATAAATAAACAAGGTAAATAGTAGTAGGTAGCTGTTCTGCTACTCTGTTCGATATGTGATGTCAAGTGAGACGTGTACATTTAGCTGGTGAAGATTCACTTTTTTCTTTTTCTTTTTTTTTGGACTACTTTTACCTGTACGTCTTTTACAAAGACAATTGGTGGAGTATGTATTTGTTCTTTTTTGTCTTTCTTTTTGTTTTGTATTTTTAATACAATAATTGTAAATATTGGTTATATTTTTGTTGAATTGTAGAAATGTATGATGTTTATGCCTCAACATCCAGTTTATGACGCTGGGAATCATTAAATTCGACAAAAATGAATCAACTTAGTTTTTAAATGCACATTATTATTATTATTATTGTTATTATTATTAATATTATTATTATTGCTCTTCTTTTGTTTCATTGATCCTGCATTAAGGTTTTTTTGTTTTCAAACATTGTTTTAAATGACCTCTGGCACCATCTAGTGTTTGCACAAGAGAAAACATGGAAGTAACTTGAAATGTGTATCTCATACTTTTCTAACTGACAAATGTATGTTGGGGTTAATAAAAGACATCCATATCTATCGGCTGTTCAACACTGTTTGGTTTTTCGGTGTTTCTTCATAGATTTGGATAAACTGAACATGATTCAGGAAATAAGCTGGGTCATATTTTACATTGAGCATAATGCATTGTGAAACTGAACTACTGTAGCATATTGTCACACTATAGAGACACTGGCTGAAGGTGAATTATAGTGAAAATCTGCAAGATGACATCACACACTGTATGGCACCCAGCTGGCGTGGTATGAGTTATTTGCAAAAATGGGCAATAATGCCTTAGCATGCATTCTAAATATTTAAAGGGGTGATGAATTGAGAAATCAACTTTCCCTTGAGATTTTGATATATATAAAAGGATATGGTAATATAAGAGTATCCTCTTAAGTTTCAGAGCTGAAAACTTGTAAGTCAAAGAAAAGCTGTTATAGACACCATCAGGCCCAGCAAACGGTCCTGTGCTTTATACTTACGTCATTGCGCGACGAAACACCGCCTCTACTGCGCGTCTAATCCAGTAGCCCCGCCCACCGACTCATGGAGGGCTCGTGCTAGCTAGCCAACAACAATAAACATGCCGAGGAAGATTAAGATATTGCGTTATTCCTGGTTGTGAAAGAACAGTCGCTGCATAAGCTTCGGATCCTAATATTAGGAATGTGTGGTTGAACTTTATTTTTAATGAAGTTCCAGCTGACGTGCATGGGGAAGACATGGTTACTTCTTTTCACTGTGGAATCGTTTGTAAACAAATCTCCGGTTTGTTACCTTCTCAGCTTCCGCGCACCGAACCGTAGTTGGGTGCGAGCTGGTTTCAATATAATAACTTGGCTCGCGGCAGGTAACTTGCATCTAGTGGTCCGGGCTAACAGAGCCGAAGCACAAAACAGCGAGACGTAGGTTTCAGCAATGAACTCGGGCTTTATTCCTCACAGTGGAAACGGTACACATTCACGGGCATAACTGCACTCTGCTTGCTAGCATTCACTGGAGCATTGACTGCGTCACCACATAATTTTCTCCGTACAACTCAGAACCGATTCTCCCCCTATACTTTGTTTACACTCTTCATACACATCCTGGGCTACTACGTCACACATACGCATTTTTTTCCACACAACCACAAGAGGGGGCAGAGATAGCAACACTACCCCCACTCTGGAGAATGATTAAACCCTTAACATATCTCCAGCATTATTACACAGTACACAGGAAAATATTAATTGGATAGTCATTATACAACATCCCCAACCATAACCCATACGTCCCACAGTCCTTGAAGGGCCCTCCTGGAGTGGAAAGTTAAGGTGAAGAGGCAATGTCCATGAGACGTCCATTAAGGCATATTGCATATTCCTTTGTTCGTACATGAAGTAAAGGTCCTAAACATGACACTTATACATTCCCTAAGAAAAAAAATGTGACTATTACTTTAACCAAACCAACTCAAAGTTAGCGTAAAGTTAACCCAGGATGCAGGATTTTAAGTGCAAAAGCTAGAAGGGGGGGGAAAAAAATGTTCAGGTAAACAAATTAGATTTTTTTTCATAATGTGCTTCACAAAAATCCTTAATAAAGTGCTTAGCATTAAACATACCCAGGATGCCATAACAAAACTAAGGGGCCCATTAGTATCCAAATTTCCGACTGTTGATAGTAAACAATCACATTAAGCCCATACCAACTTCACATTTTAACCTCAACATAGTCAAATTACTTTTGTACTGATACAATACTGGAACTCTTTTGTTTTTGACAATACTGGAACTCTTTTTGTTTTTGACAATACTGGAACTCTTTTTGTTTTTGACAATACTGGAACTCTTTTTGTTTTTGACAATACTGGAACTCTTTTGTTTTTGACACTGAGGAGGGCAGCGATCCGCCTACACCCAACCTCAGGCAGATATGCTCAGTGATCAATCCATTCACCAAACCTATCAGGAGCCCTGCGGACCCTCCCGGGTCGACGTCGAGGAGTGGAGTTCAAAAGGGGACAAGCACATTGTCCCCTGGCCTCATCCAGTGGAATGGGAAGGTGGCTAGGGAACTGGCTGCTGCTTGGTGAGGCTGGCGATGATGGTGGTAAAGAGAAAAGGCCTGGAAGAGACCCCACCACAGGGTCCTCTGTCCCTGGTGATGTGCCCCACAGGTCAAGGGGGCCGATATCAATTTCTGACGAGCTGGGGTCCGACATTGGGGGTGGCGCCTCCACTGGTGCCCCCGTTTCAACCTCTTGAAACACCCAGTCATTGTCTAGTGTTGTCCTGGAATGGTAGGCTTTGAGTTTGTCGTGGTGAACGACTTTCATCTTCGTTCGCGGGCCCCTTTTAATCCGGTAGACCAAATCGTCCAGTATACCCACCACGAAGTATGGACCCTCGTAGGAAGGCAGGAACTTCCGCACTTTGTTCTTCACTCTCCTTGTGCCCTTGACCAGGAACCATACTGCATCACCGACTTTGTGTTGGACTCTGCAAACATTTTTGTCGTACTGTCGTTTGGCACGCTCTACAGATTTCCCCAGCGCCTCCCGGGCCAACTGGTGAGATAGCTCAAGCCGTTCTCTGAGCTGTACAACATAGGATGGGGGAGTAGCAGTGTTATCTGGGTCCGGCGGCAACCCAGCAACAAGATCCACTGGCTCTGTAATTTCCCGTCCGAACAGCATCATATTAGGCGTCAGGCCCGTGGAACTGTGTTTGGTTGCGCGGTAAGCCATGACCGCGTATGGGGTCATAATGTCCCAGTCCCAATGGCATCGCTCTGCAGTAGTGGCTATGATTTTCTGCAGAGTGGCGTTGAAGCGCTCTACTTGACCGTCGGACTGTGGACGAAACGGCGTAGTCCGCGTCTTGTCGATCCCCAGCAGCGCACACATTTCTTGGAACACAGCTGACTCGAAATTGGTACCTTGGTCACTGTGTAAGCACTGTGGAGCTCCGTACCTACACACCCACTCGGAAACTATCTTTTCAGCCACGGTCGTTGCTTGTTCATTGGGAACAGGATAGGCTTCCACCCATTTGCTGAAGTAGTCCTGTACCACTATTATATAGCGGTTGCGCCTCTCGGTTTCATTTAATGGTCCCATTATATCAACTGCTATCCGTTCGAAGGGGGCACCAACTCGCACTGTGCCCATGGCGGCTTGAGGTGTTTTCTTGGGGCGGGCTTTTGCAGCACAGCTAGTGCAGGTGCGGCACCACAGAGTGACATCATCTCTCATATTGTACCAATAGTACCGGGCCTTAAGACGTGCAAGGGTCCTTTCTCCTCCAAAGTGGCCACCGACTGGACCATCATGCAATTGTTCTGTCACTGAAGTGCGGTATTTCAGAGGCAGCAGGATCTGTGGATAGAACACCCTTCCATCCGTGCAGTAAAATTTCCTTAGCAAAACTCCGTCTTTTTGATAGAGCCTTTTCCACTGTGACCAGTAGGCTTTGGTGGCAGGGCTGTAATGTGCAATGTCAACCCAGGGTGGCCTACCCCTCCTCTCATCCATCCACTTCCTCACTGGTGCTATGTCTGGGTCAGTTTCTTGGGCACTGATTAACTGCTCTTGGGTCCAACCACTAAACAAATTGGTTTGTGCTGGCCCACTCACCCTGTAGACACCTGGACGGAACGAAGAGCCCGCTTGATTGTCACTGAAAGTGTCCACTACCCCCACTGGAAGATACTTAAACTCAACTGCGGGGCTGCCTCCACAGCTACCTTCGGACACCACTACCCCCACTGGAGGTTGCTCTGCAGGAGTTTCCCCAGCATCCTCTGCCATGTTGCACTGAACCCCCTTGTGCTGAAGCTGGTTATCGAGGCTAGGCTCTGGCACGGTGCATGGGCACGACGTCCCACAGGGTCTTCTGGAGAGCGCGTCCGCATTTTGGTGGTGCCTCCCTGGACGATGGACCACCTGGAAGTCGTACTCTGCCAATTTTTCCAGCCAGCGAGCGAGCTGGCCCTCGGGCTCCCTCATCCGAGTCAACCAGCGCAGGCTGCTGTGGTCAGTTCGTATGATGAACGGTCTCCCCAGCAGGTATTGCCGGAAATGAGAGGTGAACTCGACAGCTGCCAGCAGTTCTCGTCTGGTGGTGCAATAGTTTTGCTCAGTGGCCGACAATCTCCTACTCCCATAAGCGAGTACTCTTTCCTCACCTTCTTGCACTTGGGAGAGGACTGCTCCGACTCCCCAGTCACTGGCGTCTGTGTCGAGAAACAACTTGCCACTGTCGAGGGGATAGCCCAGCACAGGTGCCGACGTCAGCCGGCTTTTCAGTTGCTCAAACGCCTCCTGGCACTTGTCCGTCCAGTTAAAGCGTGCATACTTTTTGGTGAGTTCATGGAGGGGTTTGGCAACGGAGGCGAAATCTTTGACGAAACGTCGGTAATATGAAGCCAGGCCAACAAACTGACGCACTTCAGATAGATTTTGGGGTGCGGGCCACCCAGCCACCTTTTGAATCTTTCGGGGGTCGGTGGCAATACCTTTGGCGGAGACGATGTGCCCCAAGTAAGCCACTTGTTCTCGGAACAGGACACACTTACAAGGTTTAAGCTTCAGGTTGGCCGCGCGTAGTCTGTCGAACACTTGACCAAGCCGCTCCAACATTTCAGTTCCGTCCCGCCCCAGGACAATGATGTCGTCGAGGTAGACCAAACAGGTCTCCCACTGCAGCCCGGCCAGGACACGGTCCATGAGCCTCTGGAACGTGGCCGGCGCATTGCACAGTCCGAAAGGCATCACGTTCCATTCGAAAAGGCCCTTTCGGGTACAGAAAGCAGCAGCTTTTCGAGCTCTCGGTGTCATCTCCACCTGCCAGTACCCTGATGTTAAATCCAGCGTGCTGAAGTACCTTGCAGTGGACAGTGTGTCCAAGGTGTCCTGGATGCGGGGCAGTGGATAAGCATCCTTTATGGTTCTTTCATTTAAAGGCCTGTAGTCGACACATAGCCGCAACGACTGGTCCTTCTTTCTTACCATAATGATTGGTGCGGCCCAGCCACTATTGCTGGGCTGGGCCACTCCAGTATCCAGGCTCTGCTGCCGTTTGTTTGTCTCTGGCCATCCTGCGTGGTTGCTGTTTCACAGGCGGACCAGGGGTGGTGAGGATGTCGTGCTGTACGAGGCCAGTACGGCCAAGGTCAGTGGGCCCCGTGGAGAAGACATCACTGTATGATCGTAGCAAGTGGGCCAACCTCTCCTGGTCACCCCTGGCCAGGCTAGCACAGCTTTCGTTATACAGGACCTGCAGGTGGCTGGGTAAAGAAACACAGACCGAGTTAATAGGCTCAAGTGCTGATGGAGTCAGGGGTGGCTGGGTCTCCCCCTTCCCCAACACGGTGGCTGGCTGTAGAATCCCCGCCACAGCACCTCTCTTCAAAGTGACAGGTAAGGCACAAGGGTTGAAAACTCTAATGGGAACGTTGGTGGACCCCTGCGCCTGCACGATGACGTGAGCCACTAGCACATGGTGCTTTTCGATGAAACCTTTGGTTGGGCTCAGCATCAAGTCTCCCTCAGCAGCGTGGCGAAGTTGGGCTGTGCCGGGCACTACATACTCACGCCCCGACTCCAACACTGTCGTCCGGGCCACTCTGACAATGTGTGCCCGGGGCTGATGGCTTGGGTTAAAACGAGGTACCTTTTCTCCGAAGAGGGTTATCTCCCGGCGACCATAGTCCAGCTGGGCACTGGTCTGGTGTAGGAAGGGGTGCCCCAGAATAACCTCGGTGTTCTCGGCTGTGTCAGCCATAATAAAGTTCACATTGGTCGCTCTGCTCCCAACTTGTACTGGTAGGTTGACTTCCCCCAGCACTGCCAGACCAGTGGGGCCGATGCCCTGTAGGACCTGTGCGACAGATGGCTCTACTGTGGTTCTGGATTCTGTGGGAATGGAGTTAAAGAGATGGAGGGGCAACACATTCCTCCTAGCACCAGAGTCAAGCAGAGCACACATTTCCAGTCCATTTATCGATATTTTAACACACATGTCATCTTCCTGACTCGCAGTGCAGGTGACCACTATACCTGGGTCAGGTGCTGTGTTCTGATTGACGGCCCGGAACTGCTGTCGGGGTCGACGGGGGGAAGGGCAGTTTCTCTGGATGTGCCCTAGACCGGAGCAGTTGTGGCATTGAACATCCGCCACAGGCATTTTGACATTTTTGTCTCTCTTCTGGCGCCACTGCTGATTAAACTTTGGAGCCCTTTCTGGCGAATTGATAGACCAAACACCTACCCCCACCGGCTCCACACCAGCTGCCCTGCTGTTATTTTCACGTACCGTGGCGGCCCTGGCCCTCTGATTTACAAGTCCGCGTTGGCCAGGCTGCATGAATTGTGTGACTGTTCTAGCGGCCCTCTTGGTGGCTTCGTAGCTGTGGGCGATATCATATGCTCTGGATAGGGTGCGCGGCTGCTCTTCCAGTAGTTTTTGCACCACATCGGCGTCGGCCAGGGCGTTGGTGAAAACCTCCACACTGATGGCGTCCTGTTCCAACTCCGTACGGTCAGCATACACTATGGACACTTTCTCGTAGATGTCATCCCTTAATTCGTGCAATTTTTCGTTTTGCCCCCTAACCCTTTGTCTCAGTTCAATGCCAATGGCCGCCGCATGGTCGGAGCGCGGCCCGTAGGCGGTCTCTATTTCAGCCACAATCCGCCGGTAGCTCCAGCGGTCAGATCTGGGGTTTTTATGGATGATAGCTCCAGCCGCGCCAGTCAAGCTGAATCTCAGTTGAACCGCCATTGTCGTTTCTGACCAATGGTTTGCCCTTGCACAGCTTTCAAACCGATGAATAAAATCTTTCCAGGAACCGGTTCCATCAAAATGGCCTGGCATTAATATTGGAATTCTCTCTTTATATCCATAATGCCCATCATCACTAGTGTCCATTATGTCAACAGCTGGCGCTGTGCGTGATGGCCATTGTGCCGATTGGGCCCTTTCTTTAGCTGACTGACCGTATTGGTATCGGGCATGGTGTGGGGCATGGTTATCATCATAGTTTATTACTCCACAACGTTCCACAGACCTGGGCATGCAGGATTGGAAAGGTGTCGAAGTGAACTGGGAGTGTAATAAGTGGGCCGGGGAAAAAGGGTTTTGTGTACAGTTCATGTAAGTGAACGGGTTAGCTAGTTGGTTAGCAGCATGTGGGGCAAACGTTGGAGCGGGGCTATTTCCCAAACCGTCCGGTAAAACTGCAACTGAGCTGGCTGCCATATGTTTTGAACAGTTACAAGTTTGCTGATGGAAGTACATGGACTCACCGTCTGCTTTATTTTGTAGTTCCCCGGGCATTAGGAATGGGTTAGTCAACCGTGACGGCGGTGGCGTGAGGGGCGAAGCTAGGTCGAATGACGGCAGCCGGCCGTAAACAGTCGCTCCGTCCGCGGCTAATGTTCGCTCCATGCCAGCCGCGAAAGGGTTGGTGCTGTCGGCATATCGGCCGTACCCGTGTTTAACTGGGTCCATATTAGTGTCTCTGATATCCACGAGAAATGGGTTAGTGCTTACATTTGAAATTTCCATCGCGACGGGATTAACTGTAACCCCGCGCGCCGTCATTCCGTGTCCGACGAAGCGTTTTTGTTTTGTTAGATCCCGGACGAGCCCCCAGTGTTACCTTCTCAGCTTCCGCGCACCGAACCGTAGTTGGGTGCGAGCTGGTTTCAATATAATAACTTGGCTCGCGGCAGGTAACTTGCATCTAGTGGTCCGGGCTAACAGAGCCGAAGCACAAAACAGCGAGACGTAGGTTTCAGCAATGAACTCGGGCTTTATTCCTCACAGTGGAAACGGTACACATTCACGGGCATAACTGCACTCTGCTTGCTAGCATTCACTGGAGCATTGACTGCGTCACCACATAATTTTCTCCGTACAACTCAGAACCGATTCTCCCCCTATACTTTGTTTACACTCTTCATACACATCCTGGGCTACTACGTCACACATACGCATTTTTTTCCACACAACCACAAGAGGGGGCAGAGATAGCAACAGGTTGATGCTGGATTTGGATCCGAGAGGAATGGTGCAACACACTTATGTGTGGGTAAAACGTGTTTTATATTTAATAGTATTGCATTGTTATAGATCGTTTTGCGTATGTGTACTGTCTAACAGAACATATCTTTAGCACGCTAGACTCAGACACTTATGGGACCAGGGCTCCCAAAGCCCGGCAGGCCGATGAATCTCATTATATTCCCTTCTTGATCCGTGCTGTTGTAAATCATAAATAAATCATTGTGTTTGTTTGATAAAGACGTTTACGAGCCCTGCGATCGAGATAATCATTCCGGTTGCCTTCTCCCTCAATCTCTCCTCTAAACTCATTAAATATGTAAATCTTATCCAATCCTAGCCGTGGGTGTTTACTTCCAAGTCTCCAGTGCGTCACGCCCATCAAAACCCAGCGTTCAGGAGACAGCCTCAAAACCAGTGTAGAAAATAGCCTTTATTCGTGATGTTTTTGAATGTAAAAACCACAAAAACATAGTTGACCTCAGACAACAGTATAAAATAAAACAAGCCAGTTAATGACACCTTTAAGGTAAGACAAAAGTATTTTGTCTAGTTTCAGTATATTTAGTTTAAAGGGGTATTGTACTTGCAGTAGATCTAGAATGTGTAACTGATTATTCATCTAGAAAGGATTGCTTTAAAATATGTTCATTCTGTGCTGTGATTCAAAATGTATAAATACCATTAATCCTATGGCTCTATAGCCAAAGATGGTTCTCTACATGTTGTTATAATATAAAACGCTTGAAGAATAAAATACATTTTGTTACTTTTCAGATGTTGGAAGGGTTTTGAGCAGTTTTAAGCCTACCATGTTTTAGTCAGAGCTCATTTCCCAGTACATTCGGCATCTGGCTCATATTCGCCATCTCAAACATATTCTCAACTATCATTATCAGCATCTTCAAAATCAAATCGCTGACAGCTTCACCAGATCCACCATCAATTGACAGTGACACTTATATTGATTTTGTTAAATACTTGCTGTGCAGTAAATCGCTGAGCCATTTCAAGTTTTGCTGATGGTATTTAATTCCTATTGTTTTGTTTTCTGCCTGTGTGTGAAATGTCACTTCATCGCGGTTTGAGGATGGCCCGCTAATCCCTTCAGATGATTCTAGACAGCGAGGAAGAATTCACCCGAGGTAGACTGCAACTCAGAAGACAGCTTCATTTTAGATTATGGGAGACACTTACGGTTTTGGAAAGTCCCACTCAAAAAGACAATCATTTCAAATCATAATGTTCCTCAGTTTGAATATTGTGCTGTAACATTCACCTCAGGAGAATATTTTAATGTGATGGTAACATGTTGAAGGGTGAGTACAATAATGTCATGTCATTGTACTTCTTTCTGAAAATGCTGATTATTGCATTCATGAGTGAACCTTTTAATGTTTACAGTTTATTGGAAGTTACTCTGTACTGTAGTCATTGGTAATCTAGCCACAGGAGGTCACACGCCAGTGTACCTTTTGTGCCAGTCCCAAGCCCAGATAAATAGAGAGGGTTGTGTCAGGAAGGGCATCCGACGTAATTTTTTTTGCCAAATCCATTATGCGAATCATGAATATGTTAAATGATTCGCTGTGGCGACCCCTGAAGGGAACAGCCGAAAGAAAAAGAAGACGACTTTGTAGTCATTGGTCACTTGGATATAGCATCATGGGGGCTTGGGGAAAAGATTTATCATCACTATGGGCATTTTTACACCTGGTCATCATTCACAAAAAAACACAAACAAAACAAAAACACATTTGTTAACCTCTCCACTGAACATTTCTAAAAGAAAAAAAATGATTCAAAGTCACTTGTTTCTTCTACATTGATTTTTCAGATGCTGGTTCAATTAACACAAAGGAGCCTACATCCTTTATCTATTGCAGATGGTAACTAGAATGATAATACCATGCTGTAGTTGTTTTATAATTTGTGTATTATGAAAAAAAAAAAACGTAATGTTTGTATGGTAGACAGAAATATTAGTATTTGATGTCTAGAAAACAAACTACCAGCAACAATGATTTTTGATTCATGATTCATAGCTTCTGGAAATATGAGCAGTATCCACTAATCTTCTGATGTATGGTCCAACACAATTCAGATTGATCATGGAACATTTATCATGTTATTTCATGGGCCTTAAAATCAGTTACTTGTAAAGTTCATCTCATCTATATCGCTACTGGGTTCTCAAGGTGACCATATTTGGTAGTTCATTTTGGTCCATCACTCCAAACTCCCTCCTGTGCACAGAAGAGAAAAATGACAGTGGTTTGTCCTCCGCTCACAATGATTTTATTATCTAAAAGATGAACCCTAACCCCAACCCCACTTTAAAAATATATAGATAGAAATTGAGAAATGAACGGAAAATATTTCACAGAAAGGGAACCGGTAAAAAATATTTATTTAAAGGCACTGTCATTTTCGCTGCTAGAGGTTGCATATTCAAAACAAAGGCGTAGTTTGATGACACCGTAAAGAGCGTGGAATCATAAGAGTTGTTGTCTTCGCTTAGCCTAGAAACCTAGATGCACCCTAGCCTTAGCAAATCTAATCTGCGGTGAGTGTCGTCTAGCAACTCTCAATAGACTTCTGAGCTGTAAAAAAAAAAAAAAAGAACTCTGGTCAGGCCAATCACATCATGTATAGCCGGTGGGTGGGGCTTAACATAATGACGGCCGAGTTGTGCTTGCGTGATAGTAAATTACACATGTACTGTAAGCGGTGATGGTGTTAATGATTTACCTCAGACATGAGCGAGAGTGAGCTTCAGTGCATCGTGCTCGGACTGCAGAGTGTGCTCAGTGAAAAAACGCACTTTTCTGTCGTCTAATAAAAGTTATGCAGAAAATATGGTAGCTTATGTAGGCTATTACTGCACTTCCATAGCAGGAAAAAAATATTACTATGGAAGTCAATGGTTTCAGTTAACTGTTTGGTTACTGACATTCTTCAGAATATCTTCCCCTGTGTTCAGATGAAGAAAAAAATCATACCGGTTTGAAACAACTTGAGGCTGTGTAAATGATGACAATTTTCATTTTAAAGTGAATTATCCCTTTAAGGGGAATGGAAAGTTGTGTTGTGATTTCTTTCAGTCTTAATTTTCTATTGTAACATAAGCGAATGCAGTGTAAAGCATTAAGTTCACTATAGGTAACTAATCAACTGTAGTGTAATTTTTAATAACCACATAACAGTCGGCATGAAATACTAAATAATGAATAGACACAAAACTGTTTTGACCAACATTTATTGACAGAAATACTGTTTTACTGAATTCCACAGAGGTGTGTAATAAGTCATTAAAAAATAAATGCAGTTACAGCTAAATTAATTGTCAGAAAACAAACAGCAATAAATCAAATAGTGACAATAAATCACATCGATTTTTGCCACAAACAAATTGTTGATTTTTCTCAGCCGTTACAGATTTCTGGCATACTGAAGTTTCACCAGCTGGTGTTGGTGCATTCTGGGCTGGAGAATCCAGGTTGTGCTGTCCTCCTGTGTGATGCGATGAATAAGGGCAGAGTTCCCTAATGCTCAGGGACGATATGTAGGGTTCAGACCTGGCCTTGATTAAACCTAGACACGTAGCTGTCTATCACTTCCTGTTTGACTGGTTTGTCAAACTGGGATGCAAGATCCTCAGGTATGGAGATTTTCAGAATATTGTCCATATAAGGGGTTGGGTCCACAACAACAAACTCAAAGATAAGTTCCAACAGTTTGTCTACATACTCTGTACAAATAGAAAAAATGATGTTATTTTCAGTTTACTCTTGTGTTGCTCAGTATTGTGGCTACATAGCTTTGTATATAAAATTGTATATAATGTGTCTTTATTTGAAAAATAAAAAATTAATGTTAAACTTCTGATATTTTGTCTGTACATACAATGACTATTTTGCATTTAAAGCTACACTATGTAACTTTTCTGTCCGCTAGAGGGCGCCTATTCAAAACAAAGGCATAGTTTGACGATGCTAAGTTTTAGCACAGAATCTTGGGACATGTGGTTTTCACCTCACAGCCAGTGGAAAATACTGGGATAGGACTCGGGCAGAAATCATGTTCATGGATGTGATTATTAACGTTACTGTAGAATTTCCGCTCTTCAGTCATGAGTATGGGGTAATGCAGCTCTGTTTATGATATTAGATACAATCTTTTTCAAACAATTATTTAAGTGTGTTTAAAATTATGTTATGAGTGCTAGCGTGCTAAAGATAGAGTTCAGCGCTTCTCCCAAATAAAACCGGAAACCGAGGGTAACGCAGAAATGACCCGATTGACAGGCGACTCTCAGACGTCCCGGCTCCTTGGTTAAAATAACAATTTTCTCATAATTTACATAGTTGGAAACATTTGGGATATTTTAAGAACTAAACTGAACAAAATACAACACTGGCCTGGTGGTGTTTGGATATTTTACTGCAAAAATCCTACATAGTGCATCTTTAAATAAAAGATGTTACACTCACGGAAGGTTGGTTCTACTTTCACTGGCTTTGCAGAGTATTGTCCTTTCTTGTATTTTGGGAAAACCACCTTAAACAGTGGCTCTCCAGCTGCTGTCGTGGTCTGGGGACGCCCAGCATTTTCATTAAAATATAGGGCTGCCAGGTAGAGTCTATAGAGAAGAAATATTGGTTTTAAAATGTGTATACACTCCTTTCCCAATTATATTGATTTACCTGCATAACATTCCCAGGAAAGAAAAGGACACATTCTTCGGCGCAAAGCGCAGAATTACTCTGTGGAACGCCTCCAGTGATGAGGTCTGATGGTGAGGGCTCAGTTTTTCAACATCCTTCAGAATCCTCTTGTTTCTGAGGATCTTCTCTAATCGAAAGAAGGCAGGTGTCCCTGGTGGGGAAGTGGAACTGATTTAACTTTATATTTAAAAACAAAGTATAAACAAAAAAAATAACTTACATAATTTAAGAAAATATTTTTTTTATGTCTGTCATATGCACAGACACAAGCTATATTGCCACTGCTAATAGGGTAAAAACACCTGCTCTCAACCACTTGCTCTTGTCTGTTGTAGTGCGTTGCGGATGCAAACACCGTGGGAAAATGGGATCATCATGTGTGTGCATGTCTTGGATATGATTAAGAATTGACGTCCACTTTGCCACTCGCTCTGGCCCTGATGAAGAAGAAGCCGCTGTCCAATACATGTGGTTTTTTATACTGCGATACCACTTCTGCAGTTTTTTACTGTCTTTGTTCCGAGAAATCCTCAGCAGTTTCTTTGATACTCCTAAAAATGTGAACAAACAACTTTAATTCAGCCATGCAAAAAGATACAGTGTTTACTGAACACAAAGTAAAATAAAAGTTTTGTAATAAAATGTGTCTGTGAGACTATGACAGGCAATAGGCACATAAACAACCCATACTCAGGCAGGAGCTAATACCTTTTACAATGTGCCATACATCATAATATTGTGTGATGTTGGCCTCACGCAGGTATTTTTGTATTTGAGGGTGCCGATCTGTAACAATGCTGTCCAAAGTCACACCATGTGCCCTCAAGAGATCAAGGCTCCTCCTCAGACCCTCTTTCTCCATGTTGTTGCTCCCTCCAACTTCATTACTCTGATTACAAAATAAAAAGGCATTTGACAACTGTTGCCAATGCGTTATGTTAGCGAATAGCTACACAGTAAAAAAAAAATCCCTGTGCCTTTTTTTCTGTACATTTACTTTGTTACATTACAGACTTATGCAAGATGTAATTAATATGCAATGTTAGACTCACCTGAACTAGTTGCAGATCAATAATAGTGCTGGTCCTTAGGTCCATCATTGAGTAACTTCTAAACTTGGAAAAATGACCTTTACATAGAAAATTAGTGTTTACTTTGTATTACAATCAGTATTTATCATCATTACTCTGTATGTTTTGCTTTCACAGTAATATGTAAACCGTTGTTCAGCGTTTAGTACCTGGTGAATCTGTCCTCATGTCTCCACCTAGGACAATGTTCTGCTGCTGTCTGAGCTGCTGCAACATGCCATCCTGCGCTGTCTTCCAGCTATGTACAATTGCAGGCTGTATGTACCTCCGGGCATGAATTCGAAAGGTTGTGTAGGGGATCATCTTCAGTTTCATTGCCTGGAATATCTAAGGTCAGAAAAGAAGATTCCTTCATTTAGCTTGACTTCAGGAACAGTGTTCTTCATTTCTTTAAGTTCAGGGTTGATCTTTGTGATATTAGCTGCAATAGTAAATTATAGGATAGACAGTAAAATCCTCACCAACCTACCTGTTTAACTTTGTGAAAAGAGGCACCATTGGCATACACGGCAACAGAAAGCTGGAGGTTTCCTGCAGGAGTGCTTTGTATAATTGGCTGACTATTCCATTTTCTGAAGAAGTCACAGTGTGGGCAGCGTTGTTCCACAGAGAGGAATGTGCCAAATACTGTTCTTCGTACATTGGCAACACGTTGACACACAGGGCACTGCTCAAAGAGCTGCAGCAGGCAGTTTTCATAAACAATGTAAGTGTCTTGTGAACTGGTTTTGAAGACTCAAAACTATTAGAATAATAAAGAGTTACTTAAATAATTTCCATATTCCACATAACATAATACAAAAAAATTAATACAATCAATTTAACAAAAAAATAGCTTGTCACTTACGTCACATCTGTCGGCTCAGTCAAGGTCGTGTCAGAGTCAGCTGGATCATAAGTGGAATCCATAGGCTCTTCCACATTCATACTTGAGCTGGCTCCAGAAGGGTTCTCCTCTAGCTCCAAGCGAGATCTCTTATTTGGCACTGATGATAGCGGTGGCATTGATGGGCCAACACCAATATTTGGGAATAGCATAGTTGTCTGTGTGCCTGTTACATAATAGTTGACATTTTAATACCGTAGAGTAATGTTATATACAGTCCCTGACAAAAGTCTTGTCGCTTGCGTACAAATTGACCTAAAGCACCGCTGAAATATATTTCTAATCAAGATTTTTTTTACAAGAAATGGCTCATTTTAATCCCACCAGCTTTTGTGATAATGTTTCAGTGAAAAACTAAACTTTCAAAAAGTATTCTAATATTCACAGCTTGGTAAAGCCCATTGAGTCAATTTTTGCAAAGACATAAGTGTTGTCACCTTGTCATATGAGCTTCACCTGTGACTAATAATGGATCAATTAGGTCTCAAGTGTGTATAAAAAGAACCCCAGTACGCTAGACCTTCACATCAACTGCAACTAGACCTCTGCAAACATGCCTAAGATTCACCCTGAGACTAAAGTTTTGATTATCAAGAGGCTGAAGACCAGATCCACTGCTGATGTGGCAGACACCTTCAATGTGTCTCAGCGTCAAGTACAGAGGATAAAAAAAAGATTTGAAGATACTGGAGACGTTTTTGACAAGCCCAGGTCAGGCAGACCCCGCAAGACAACTGCTCGAGAAGACCGTTTGTTGGCTCGAAAATCCAAGGCCAGCCCATTTACCACTGCAGCAGAGCTCCACGAGACCTGGTCACCTGAAGTCCCTTTGTCAACCAGAACAGTTTGTCGGATTCTGTCTCGAAATGGCCTCCATGGTGGAATCAGTGCCCAGAAGCCAGCACTAAACAAAAGACAATTGAAAAACCGTGTGGCATTTGCCAAGGCCCACAGCCAGCTAAAAGGATGGACGCTGGAAAAGTGGCAGAAGGTGGATTTTTCAGATGAATCTTCTGTTGAATTACACAACAGTCGCCGCAAATATTGCAGGACACCTACTGGAGCCAGAATGGATCCGAGATTCACCCAAAAAACAGTGAAGTTTGGTGGCGGAAAAATCATGGTCTGGGGTTACATCCAGTATGGGGGTGTGCGAGAGATCTGCAGGGTGGAAGGCAACATCAATAGTCTAAAATACCAAGAAATCTTAGCTACCTCTTATTCCCAACCATAAAAGAGGCCAAATTCTGCAGCAGGACGGTGCTCCATCGCATACTTCCATCTCCACATCAAAGTTCCTCAAGGCGAAGAAGATCAAGATGCTCCAGGATTGGCCAGCCCAGTCACCAGACATGAACATCATTGAGCATATGTGGGGTAGGATGAAAGAGGACGCATGGAAGACGAAACCAAAGAATATTGATGAACTCTGGGAGGCATGCAAGACAGCTTTCTTAGCTATTCTTGATGACTTCATCAACAAATTGTATGAATCCTTGCCAAACCGCATGGATGCAGTCCTACAAGATCATGGAAGTCATACAAGATATTAAATTTGAATCTCAGCTCCACAACTTAATTTGCTGACATATTTTTGTATTTGCAGTAAATTTGTTCAATTTCTGTATAGGCGACAAAACTTTTGTCTGGCCAAAATTTGACCTTTCTGTCTTGATTAAATGATAAATATTTTTTCTGTGAAAATTATTTCAGTGCATTAAACATAATTTGGGAGGGTTTTAGCTATGAGCATATGAGCTATTTCTAACACCAATTAGTTAATTAAAAGTCAGGTTAATATCAGGTATTTCTAGAAAATAGATAAGCGACAAGACTTTTGTCAGGGACTGTACATATATATTTTATACACACACACACACACACACAATGGAAAAAAAGTATTTAAACACCTTTCTATTTTGCAAGTTCTCCCACTTGGAAATCATGGAGGGGTCTGAAATTGTCATTGTAGATGCATGTCCACTGTGAGAGACATATCCTTAAAAAAACAAACAAAAAAACAATTACAATATGATTTTTTTAAACTATTTATTTTTATGATACAGCTGCAAATAAAGTATTTGAACACCTGTCTATCAGCTAGAATTCTGACCCTCAAAGACCTGTAGTCTGCCGTTAAAATGTCCACCTCCACTTATTATCCTAAATTAGATGCACCTGTTTGAGGTTGTTAGCTGCATAAAAGCCACCTGTCCACCCCATACAATCAGTACGAATCCAACTACTAACATGGCTAAGACCAAAGTCTCCATCAGACTTGGGCTTCATGCAAGATCTTCACCTCATGGGGTCTCAGAGATCCTAAGAAAGATAAGAAATCAGCCCAGAACTACACAGGAGGAGCCGGTCAATGACCTGAAAAGAGCTGGGACCACCGTTTCCAAGGTTACTATTGGTAATACACTAAGGGTGCGTTCACACTTGTAGTTCGGTTCGTTTGGTTAGTTTGGTCCGGACCAAAAAACAAAAACAAACATAATAGTCCTGGTCCGCTTAGCGTTCACACGGGCATTTTTAACAGCGAACCTAAAGTTACCGAACCAAAGGCATAGGGAGACGGTCACAACCTGATTGGTCGGCTTATATGACGTAGGAGCTCGTTTACCGAACATGCAAAACAATGCTGTGTGCGGATTACACGCGCGGGCATTTTATGCGTGTACATATGGCATTATTTTTTACCAGAGAACTCATGAAGAGCTCATGAAATGTTCACAACATTCAAAACAACGCTGTGTGCTGGATTAAACGCGATCATTTTATGCGTGTAACACATATGGCATTATTTTTTACCAGAGAACTCATGAAGAGCTCATGAAATGTTCAAAACAACGCTGTGTGCTGGATTAAACGCGGTCATTTTATGCGTGTACATGTGGCATTATTTTTACCCGCTGAGAACTCATGAAGAGCTCATAAAATGTTCAAAACATTCAAAACAGCAGCAGGATTTCCTCCGTTGTGCAGAAAAGAGACGGCCGTTCTGTCGTCTGTACCTGCTAATAATGGGCAACACGGGAACTTTGATGAGATGAGCCAGGTATGCTTTTTGTGTGTTTTTATAGCATTTTCGAAACATGCTCGTCAGACCAAATATTGATGAGGCTCTTCCTCGTTGCTCTACGTTTGCCCTCTAACGTTAAAGTTACTCATTTTGGATAACGTACACAGATCTTTCCGCGTCGTCAAATCAGCTGCATTATGCGTGGCATCTTGTGACATTATACGTCTGGTTTTTGGTCCGTTTACATGTGTTTGGTCCGTGTTGCGTTCATATATCAATCGAACCGCACCAGAGTTCGTTTGGAAGCGGACCGAGACCCATCTTTTTAGCGGTCTCGGTCCGCTTGTTTGGTGCGCACCAGAGTTCGGGTGGCAGCGTTCACATATGTTCAAATGAACCGCACTAACCGAGCAACCGCACCAGGGTTCGTTTTAATCGAACCAAACATGACAAGTGTGAACACACCCTAAGACGTCATGGTTTAAAATCATGCATGGCATGGAAGGTTCCCCTGCTTTAACCATTACATGTCCAGGCCCGTCTTAAGTTTGCCAATGACCATTTGGATGATCCAGAGGAGTCATAGGAGAAAGTGATGTGGTCAGATGAGACCAAAATAAAACTTTCTGGTCATATTTCCACTAAAGCTGTTTGGAGGAAGAAGAATGATGAGTAACATCCCAAGAACACCATCCCTACTGTGAAGCATGGGGGTGGTAGCATCATGCTTTGGGGGTGTTTTTCTGCACATGGGACAGGGCAACTGCACTGTATCAAGGAGAGGATGACCGGGACCATGTATTGTGAGATTTTGTGAAACAACTTTCTTCCCTCAGTTAGAGCATTGAAGATGGGGCAAACGACAGCCGAGGACAGAACTAAACATTCAAACATAGCCTGGTTCCACTTTAGATCTGTGATAGTCTGATTTTATTTTAGATTTTGGCTTCCAAAGATTATAATAATAATATTTTATGTCTAACGCAACTTAATTCCCTTTGCAGCAGTAGCCTAAGCGGTCATTTCTCCATGAAACTCAAACGTAATGACAGAATCAGCACGATCAGTGATTGTTGTAAAATAATGTCTAGCTACTGTTGGTAAATTGTGGGACGCGTTTTATAATAAAAAGAGCGATTAAAAGCACAAAAATGTGCACAAGAGATTGTTCCCAAGTCGGCGCGCGCTCTGAAACAGCCTGCGACAAACGAGCAAATTACACTTTCGGTTTCACACTCGCGTCTGAACGATCAAATGTACACAAACATCTATGTCAAAATGACCGACTTGGAGTCTCTTAAACACAACACAGTTTATGTCTAAAATAGCCATAGTTATTATGGATATAGTCGGGAGAAAATGTAGTGCATCTGCCTATTATCAGTCGCCTATAGATCTGCACATCTGTCTTAAAGAGGCAGTGGTGTAAATAAACATGCTGGTGAATAACTGGGCATTAAGCAACCAAATGCCTAGAGCAAATCACTCACAGCTCTTGAATGAATATCTTCAGCTTTAATAAGCATTAATGTGGCTATTTATGATAAACTATGCAGTGTTATTTTACATTTGATTACTAGAATTCTTCCTGAAATGAAAGCACTGTGTATTTTTATTAATTGTGTGTATATATATATATACAGTCTTGTTCAAAATAATAGCAGTACAATGTGACTAACCAGAATAATCAAGGTTTTTAGTATATTTTTAATTGCTACGTGGCAAACAAGTTACCAGTAGGTTCAGTAGATTCTCAGAAAACAAATGAGACCCAGCATTCATGATATGCACGCTCTTAAGGCTGTGCAATTGGGCAATTAGTTGAATTAGTTGAAAGGGGTGTGTTCAAAAAAATAGCAGTGTGGCATTCAATCACTGAGGTCATCAATTTTGTGAAGAAACAGGTGTGAATCAGGTGGCCCCTATTTAAGGATGAAGCCAACACTTGTTGAACATGCATTTGAAAGCTGAGGAAAATGGGTCGTTCAAGACATTGTTCAGAAGAACAGCGTACTTTGATTAAAAAGTTGATTAGAGAGGGGAAAACCTATAAAGAGGTGCAAAAAATGATAGGCTGTTCAGCTAAAATAATCTCCAATGCCTTAAAATGGAGAGCAAAACCAGAGAGACGTGGAAGAAAACGGAAGACAACCATCAAAATGGATAGAAGAATAACCAGAATGGCAAAGGCTCAGCCAATGATCACCTCCAGGATGATCAAAGACAGTCTGGAGTTACCTGTAAGTACTGTGACAGTTAGAAGACGTCTGTGTGAAGCTAATCTATTTTCAAGAATCCCCCGCAAAGTCCCTCTGTTAAAAAAAAAGGCATGTGCAGAAGAGGTTACAATTTGCCAAAGAACACATCAACTGGCCTAAAGAGAAATGGAGGAACATTTTGTGGACTGATGAGAGTAAAATTGTTCTTTTTGGGTCCAAGGGTCACAGGCAGTTTGTGAGACGACCCCCAAACTCTGAATTCAAGCCACAGTACACAGTGAAGACAGTGAAGCATGGAGGTGCAAGCATCATGATATGGGCATGTTTCTCCTACTATGGTGTTGGGCCTATTTATCGCATACCAGGGATCATGGATCAGTTTGCATATGTTAAAATACTTGAAGAGGTCATGTTGCCCTATGCTGAAGAGGACATGCCCTTGAAACGGTTGTTTCAACAAGACAATGACCCAAAACACACTAGTAAACGGGCAAAGTCTTGGTTCCAAACCAACAAAATTAATGTTATGGAGTGGCCAGCCCAATCTCCAGACCTTAATCCAATTGGGAACTTGTGGGGTGATATCAAAAATGCTGTTTCTGAAGCAAAACCAAGAAATGTGAATGAATTGTGGAATGTTGTTAAAGAATCATGGAGTGGAATAACAGCTGAGAGGTGCCACAAGTTGGTTGACTCCATGCCACACAGATGTCAAGCAGTTTTAAAAAACTGTGGTCATACAACTAAATATTAGTTTAGTGATTCACAGGATTGCTAAATCCCACAAAAAAAAAATGTTTGTACAACATAGTTTTGAGTTTGTACAGTCAAAGGTAGACACTGCTATTTTTTTGAACACACCCCTTTCAACTAATTGCCCAATCGCACAGCCTTAAGAGCGTGCATATCATGAATGCTGGGTCTTGTTTGTTTTCTGAGAATCTACTGAACCTACTGGTAACTTGTTTGCCACGTAGCAATAAAAATATACTAAAAACATTGATTATTCTGGTTAGTCACATTGTACTGCTATTATTTTGAACAAGACTGTATATATATATCTCTCTATCTCAAAAAGTACCGATAAGAATACCGTTAAAGTACCGGACCGATGAGCAGTATCGGTAAGAGTAGTAATACCGTTAAAATCTTAACAATACACATCCCTACATGATACAAGTGCAAACATTTGCTTCTTTTTCCAGCTTATTATTGGTCAAATACACTCAAAATTATCAGTGCACATCTGGAAGAGTATTAACATAAACACAGTCATAAACAGTTCAGGAAGAATGAGTTACAGGAACGGTGTTTAGGATCCATGCGTGCGTTATTTGTTATTCAAACTACAAAAAGACAAACGATCACACTGCTCTTGACTGATCAACTTGTGTAACTTTAATCTGTAGGCTATTTGATTTTTTACAAAGAACATTATCCAATGTTATTTTAAATGTAATTACTTTGCATTTTTTTTAATTCCGTTTCTTATCTGAATGTAGACATACCTGAAAAAAATAAAGCAGTCTATTTCATTTGTATCTTGTATTTATTTGTGCTATTGTTTGTAATCTGTTTATTTGTTCTTATTTTAATTCTGTTTAGGCTTATTAGGTTTACGTAATTTTTTGTAAAAAATAAAAATAAAACAATGAATAAAAAGTTCTGTTGTCATATTATTATTATTTTTTATTTCTTACTGTGGTATCGATTTAGTATCGTTATCGAGGTATTTTAGTCTGGTTTCGTATCGAAGTCATAATTTTGGTATGACAACACTACTCTGTAAGATGTATATCAAGGTTCTGCTGTGGCCTAGCCAGTCTCCAAACCTAAACCCAATAGAGAATCTTTGGAGAGAACTCAAACACTGTGTTTCTCAGCGACAGGCCAGAAACCTGACTGTTCTAGAGAAGATCTGTGTGGAGGAGTGGGCCAAAATCCCTCCTGCAGTGTGTGCAAACCTGGTGAAAAACTACAGGAAATGTTTGACCTCTTTAATTGCTTTAAAGGCTACTGTACCAAATATTTACATTGATTTTCTTAGGTGTTTCAAATACTAATTTGCAGCTGTATCATACAAATACATAGCTACAAAATCATACATTGTGATTTCTAGATTTATTATTTAGTTAGATTATGTCTCTTATAGTGGACATGCACCTACAATGACAATTTCAGATCCCTCCATGATTTCCAAGTAGGAAAACTTGCAAAATAGCAGGGTGCTCAAATACTTATTTTCGTCACTGTATATAAATAAATATTGCTACTGGCAATACCACAAAAACTGAATACACGACTTTACACTATATAGGATCAGCAAACCTGTGCTTTTGTAGTTTGGACGTACAGGTTTCATTGAGAGCTGTGTGTCAACAGTGCACGGTTTCTTTTGGCTGGCCACATCTTGCACCATAGCCAAAGATGTGCTTGCCTATACCAAAGCAAATAAGTGATCAGATAACTTATTCTAGCGTAATATTAAAAAACCAAGTAGTGTCTTAAATCATACATATTTGCAGGATGTAACAGTATTTTGCAGGTATTGTGTTACCATTTATCTTCATAGAGTAATAACAGTTACAACATGAATTGTATTTAGTTTTTCTGCGTTAACATTACTTCTTAATCAGTAACAGACACCATTATAAACCATCTTACAAAAGTAAGCGTTATACTTTATCACCAGCACACCGTCTGTAATAACACAATAACCATAACGCGTTGTTCATTATAAACGTGGGGTTATGAATTATATTGAGAACGTCAATACGTCATACATAGAATGCCCAGTTACACTTTAAACTTTAGCCGCATTCATCGTGAAGCGATTTGCAAAGATTACATAAAGGGTAATAAAACGTTACACTCACTTCTTCTGGAGGTACAGCAAGAACACGAATATTTGGTACCGATCCTTTTTTCAGGAGCAGCTTCTTAGCAAAACCTGCTTTATACTGACCCTGGTTTATAAAGCAGTCTGGTGAGAAATGATTCGCGCAAACATGAAAGCATTGACGTGGATAGGGGGGGATATTCCCGTCGAAAACAAAACTCAGCCACTGCGTTTTCAGCGGTTCAGATTTAGGAAGATCATAATGACTGCTGTGTTCGTTATTACACCCAAGAACAGAACACCACAATCGCTTAGACGCCATTCTGCTCCAGCCAGCGTATAAACAACAGCTCGGCTCGCTCAGGGACAGAGAGGGCGGGACTGTGTTTGAAACTTCTTCTTCTTCTTTGGGTTTTAATGTCAACTTGCATCCTTGATGTTGCATTACTGCCATCTTCTGGTTCTAATTATTTCCCATATACTTTAGTCGTCATATTCTTGCCATTAGTCCTGTTTTAGTCAGAAAGCAAATACAATATTTAATAGTAGGCTACTTCTTCACTTCTACTATTAGTCCCATTTTTCATGTCTTTTATCATCATGTCTAGTCTTTGTAAATCATAGCCTATTTAGAACAATTAATAGTCTCAGGTATGGATCGCACAACCCAGTAGGATGTTTCCCCATATATGAGTGCTATTTAATTTAGTATGCCCTATTCTCAATAGTCTCTTCTCTTGTGTTTCCTCTCTTATTTTCCACCGCCCTGTGTTTAAAATTGTTGTCAGTTAACACTCATGCGAGGGGCGTCCGATTGTTTGACATCACATGGTAAAATGGACGGCATAATTTGAAATTCATGTATTTTGGCATTGCCTGTATTGTCTTTTTTTTGTGGCAAAATGTAGGCTACTTGACTTAATTGTTGATGGAAATTTTATTTTACAGTGGAAAGATGTTATTTTAGGCATTATTGTAAACTCCAAAAGATAAACAGGCTTGCACTTGTTTTATAAATTTTATTAATTTAATGGCCAAATTTCATATCATATCCACAAAATATGTAAGAAACAAAAAGCTATTAGAATTTTGCAAGCATGTACACTTTTTAATGTATTCTTATCATTTTCTTTCCCTCCTAGCATTTCAAATGTCTGGACTGTTATTGTAACTGGATTGTGTTTGTTCTGTTGTGTTTATTATTTCAATAAATAAATAAAAACAGGGGAAAACATAATGAGACTTAAAAAAAAATTTTTTTATATCAATAAGGATTTTTATCATTAGGCCTATAGGATGGTTGTGTGGCACTCCAACACAATCAATTTCCATACAATCAACTTGTAAAAGTGCATGTACCATTATATGATCCCTGCTATGTATAGCAAAATTATTTTACTGATATTGAGGTAGGATAAAAGTTAGGGACAGGTGTAGTGCAATGTAAAAACATGATGTACACAGTGCATTGTAAGTAGTAGCTAAGGCCACCTAACATACAGTGTGTTTATCTCAACAAAGATACATTTTTTTTGCTTCCAAGATGTTCTTTAGAACATTTTATGCTGAAGAAGAACATGATCATCAGGTATTACACACTAAGGTAGAGAAATGCAAAGGTTTTGGGCCATACTAAATCTACACAATGACAAGAGAAGTAGAAGACAAGAGAAGCCTATACCGCAACAATGTTTATTTCCAACAGAAAATAAAATTTTTGAAAACCAAACTGCTAGCAGTATATTCACTACAGATTAATAGTTATATTGTTGTTTGTTTTATTGTCAAAAATAAAAATATAAAAACATGCATAATCAGTATCTTTAGCTATGATGATACACTATAATTTACCTTGTTGCCTTAAATATTTTAGTTCGTTGAAATTAGGTTTGTTAATTAAATTGAGTTAATACAATAAATATTTTTGAGAATCGACAACCTTTATTCAAAAATTATTCAAATATTTTGTAAGCATATTGGGTAATTGTGTTTAAATGTTTTATTTGTGATGACGCAGTGAAACATGCCAAATTGTGCTTTTTTTCATGATTTATCAAATTTTTTTATGTGGTTCAGATACAATAATATTTTGAGTTTCTATTTATTAAACCAATTTCTTTCATTGTATCAACTCAAATTTTTTATTTCAATGAACTCAAAATTTTAAGGCAACCAGGTTACTTATTATTAACCTTAAATATTAATATTGAATATTAATGGGCTCAAGCAACACCATGTCAGATGGACCAGCTTTTGTAAATGGCCTGATTTTTCTGCTTATTTCTTTTCAGTGGCTAGAGCTGACAGAGGAGATAGCAGTTCATTATTACAATCACGACGCACAAACACATGGAAAACGGTTGTGTGCAGGGCATCTTTGAAACAAATCTGTACATATATTACTTCAAAGTTTACATGCTACAATTATGTATTTTTGTGACAAACCAGTTTAGTAGGTCAATATCTGGATATGGCATTGTGGAACCCATGTTTATCTTTTTATATTGGAGTTTTGTTTATCGGTATATTCATGCACTTGACCAACTTCTTGTTATACAGTACTTGATTTGTACCATTATGTTGAATGTGAATTAATGCTCTTGTATGTGTCTTCTTACTGAATTAATATGAAATTAATTTTGAGATCACTAATAACACTTTGGTTGGCAGATTATGGCCCATTGTTTCATGCTTGCTTGAAAATGTATTAGTTGGTTGCTGCGCAATGAACCACAAACATGAACAAAATGTGTTGTTCTGAAAATACTTTTCACTGTATTATCTCCATTATGAATTCTCTATTTATTTTGTGCATGGATGAAGTTATGAATTTTCTTTTTTGGGTAAATTATTCATTTCATGCATTAAATACTGACAATATTTAATACTAATAAGGTGGTTAGGTCACTATGTCTACATTCATTCTGTGTATGTGCCTGCATCCGCGTCCTCAGGTCCATATGATGGGCCAGCTGCTGCTGCTCTCCTGCTCTGCTCCTCACACAGAGGTGACACAGGAACCAAGCCAGAGTCCTCCTGCTCCCTCCAGCTGTAACACTCATTAATGACTAAATCATTGTCCTAATTAGCAGCACACTGTCTCATTAATCAACCAGTGTCTGCCGATCCCATTTGTAAACACATGACTGCATGTTATATGCTTTATTAAAAGATATGAAGCTTGATATATTGATTACTGAGTGGCAAAAAGACTGAGAGGCAGCATTAGTTTACAGTGTGAATGCAGCAAAAACACAAAACCCGACCTGGCCTTGTACAGGGGGTAGGGGGAGGCTTGTCCACGGACATCGCTGTTCCAGACTTGATAAAAGCTTTTCATTTTCTCACTCAAACCACTGCCAACTACTGCTGCTTCTGCTTTTAGAGGTAAAAGCTGCACATCTGGGATATGTAATCCTCTGTAAGAATTCATTATTAGCAAAAAGGAGCTAGCAAAAGATCCAGTGTGTATCTGTATTTACTCATCAAATTATAACATTTCCAACGTGGTTTCACTTCAGTGAGTAATGTAGCCAATCACAGACGTGTTTGTATTTTGCCCTCCAAGGCTCCGCGACAGTCACGTGACTGAAAACCGCAACCGAAATGGTGATTCATACCCACAGGGCTCGCAAAATGTCTTTCTCAAACAAACACAATGATTTCTCTTTCATCCAACTGCAATTAATTGGAATGTTTCTTTTTATTACTTGGCATGCTCGATCGTTGGATATACCTGGGAACCATGCATCCCTAACATGCACATGCACAAACAAGCCTCACTGCGGTGTCAGACAAATCAGCATGATCAAAACTTCCGTAATTGTATTTTTCCTTCAAATATCAACTCAAGAGAGGGAACAACGCACATCAAGAAAGGAATGTTATTTCACTTTTTAAGATTCGCCGGCCTGCCGACGAGCTCACGTTTTGGTAGCCCGTCTGGAAAACACATAGCCCTGGGAGGTTGGGCTTTACGAGCCCTGGCCCATACATGTCCGAGTATGATTAAAAATAAAATAAAATAAATAAATATTCGCAGCATGAACCAACAACACCACAAATAAAGGATTCTCCAGCCTGTGACAGCATGCTAAGGTATGTTCAGTTATGTACACAATCAATAGATATTAAATGATCTGTAACAATGCAATACTGTCACACACATATTATATATATATATATATATATATATATATATATATATATATATATATATATATATATATATATATATATATATATATATATCTTTTATTTTTTTTAACTCAGACTAGTGTGTTTCTTCATTCATTCATGTAATCTCATGTCTACAATTCCAGTCTCGTTTACAAACAAATCCATGGTGAAATGAAGGAAAAACTGTGCAATGTCTTCCCCACATGAGTTCAACCCTCCATTTATAATGCTTTTGCAGTGACTGTGTTCTTCCACAACTAGACACAGCACAATATCTTGCTATCTTCAGCATGTTTATTGCTTGGTAGCAATCCGTTTAGCTCTACAAAAGCCCATGTTATTCATGTTACATTTCCTGCCTGAGTCTGTGGGCGGGGCTACAGAATCAGGCATTGCAACCCGTTCTCACTCCCAAGGCGTCAAAATCCGAAGCATAGTCAAGTGCCTTCCGCGTCACAATAAAGACGCTAAAGGTGCCCCTAGGCGTCATTTTTCTACGCGGTGGGTGCTCCATTCATTACAATGATAAACCTTTGGCGTCATAAACAGACGCATTTAATTATTTGCGTTTATAAAAGCAGACATGATTTTATTAATATTTAAAGGCTACTTTTATATTTTGGAGCAACTAACTCCACTCCTACCCTAAACCTACCCATATCTAAACAATATAAAACACATAACAGGCAAATAAATGTACAGACACAGGTATTTATTGCAAAAACTGACCAAAGCAGTATAAAAGTATTAACTCATGTTGCATTCCAAGTCTTCTGAAGTCATACGATGTCTTCATGTGAAGAACAGAGTCGATCTTGATGTTTTAATCGCTGAAATGATGATCCTGCTGCCCCGTGAACGAACTCATTCATCTCATTCAAATAATTCAAAAGACTCCAGAGCATGACGCAATCGGTCACAAGACACACGAAAGCCAATGACATTTTACAATCAATGCTGACGTAATGACGCAATTGGTCACAAGACATACGAGAGCCAATGCAATTTTACTATGAAATCTCACGTAACGGGCGCCAATATTTGAAATTTGATGTGTTTGTTGATGATCTTCTGCGGATGGAGATGGAGTTGAAGCAGTGTTTTACCCAAGCCTGCAGTCTCCCTCTCATTTACTGAAGCTTTCGCACCTCGATCGCCCCCCGGTGACCGGTCCCAGTATAGCCGCCCCTCTGTAATTTCTAATGGACGCGAGGCAATCTAAATAATAAAATTACACTTCAAAAATGTTTTCCCCAAAGTTAGTTTATGTCACTGAAGGCAGTTATCATCACGATGATTTCATTTCAGGTGTTCGTTTTAAAAATAAGTTTAGTCTGAGTTAGTTATTTGATGCTATAAAAACGGGGGTGTGACGTCATGATTGACAGCTAAGACTGACGGCTTCTCTGAGTGAAGTTGACACTGAGGCGCTAACGGACTTTTTTCGAAATTTTTGGGAGCAGATTAGAGCTTTAGCTTTAATTTCTACATTTCCATAACTGTTTATTTCACACCAACATAATTAATTGTTCTGCATTTGCGAGAGTGTGGGCGGGCTTTTGATATCGCGACTGTACTTCCTGCTCCACTTCCTGCGCTCTACTGCGCAACTCCGGTCCCGAAATCGCTACTGCGCAGACTCTGTCCCAAGATGTCCGCGCCGTGCAAGGCTGCCTGAAAGCTTCAAATATGGCAAGCGGAAACGGATGATGTCGAGTCGTCCATATTTTTTTTACGGTCTATGGTTTTACCACACTCTGATGTCACAGCCTGACACATTCTGAGATTGAGCATTTGCTGGGCCTGTTGTCAATAAAAGCTTTTCTTTGACTAACACGTTTTCAGCTCTGAAACTTACAGGATATTCTTATATCACAATTAACTTATATTGTATTATATAATTGTTCTATTTTAGGAAGGGAGTCTTTCACAAAGGGGATAATGTTATTTTGGGGTTTAAAAAAATATATTTTCTAAATCTGCAGCAAACACAATAGACAGATTGGACTTTTTGTGATTGCTGTCACTCACTTGTCATTTGTCACTGTGCCTGATGTGGAATCGGTCCAGCCGTCTTTCACTTGGGGGCGTTTGATGGCCTGACAGAGGCAATACTGCCTTAAAATGAGTTGCAGGTGACAAAACAGAAAATCCTCAGAGTGAAGAAGCAGGCAGCAGTGACAAACCTTTCAGTTTTGGTGAGATTCAACCGTTTCCTTTTGGAAGTCATCTTAGCTACAGCCTTCTTTTTGAGTTAACACAGGTATATTTAGAAACCCCATTAGAATGGGACAACAAGCATAATTTTCTTTCTTTTCTTTTTTAATACAGAAAGTATAAATGTGACATCTCATTTTATAATAGCTAACAAATGAGAAACAAAAGCTGGAAGAGAAAGACATTACAATGCTAATTAATATATCTGCATATGCTTACATAATAAAACTGAACCTACTATTTTTCATTTTTATCTCTCAGAAAATGTAACAATATTTTGATGAATATAAAGTCTCATGCTTTACAGATATGGCCCATACAAAAACTTTCCTGCAGGTCAGTCATATTGCACATCTCTCCACTTGGTGGTGCATCTGCTCCACTAGAAATGGAGGTGAAGTTTGAAGCATATGAGCTAGTAACTTGAGAAGTTGGGAATGATTAATTGTTTCCAAATAAATGCAAGGCTGATAAAAGAAGTTACTGGATCAAAAAGCAAGGACTTCTTGTGCTTCCTAGAAGGCTTGCAGTTAGTGATGTGTTTGTGTGACTGTGCGTATTTGTGCACAGTGTGTGTATGTCTCAAACCTTTAAAAGTTATCTACAGTCATTAGAAAGGTTATTTATTGTTTATGCTTGTACCAATAAAATACTTGCTCACTACTTGCATGTGCTCTTGGAAGGGCACTGTCTCTATGTGGTTATAAGTGTTATTTCTATGACAGTTTTTCTCAGTGACCATCTCAACGCCCTTGCGTAGCAGTGATACGACTACAAATGAAATACCGGTATTGAAAACGAGACCTCTAAACAGGAGACCTTTAGACTTTCACACTTCCACTGTTCTAACATAACCAGATGACATCACATGGCTGCTCATGAATCTTTCTGATGGAATCTGGTGGCTTTGCTACTGGAAATTGAAGACTCAAGAGAGTCTTAAGTGTGATTTCATAGGCTGCAGTTGCATCTAAGCTGAGGACATCTCTGATGGGTGAGAAATGTCAGTCAGGTCCCCTGAATCAAAAAGCGCAAAGTATTTTCGTCTAACAAACTTAGTCTCAGCTTTAGACAGTCTGATCAGGTCAGGGTTTAAAGTATTTTTTCATGCCAGTGTGTTATCTATTTCAGACAACTGGCTCCATTGATTGCTTTAAGATGATTTTATAGAATTTAATTATATGATAAATACTTGTACTAAGGCCTCTAAATTATGATCAACATAAAAAAATAAACCAAACATGATTAAAACTATGCCCAAAAACTATTTTGGGGGGTCAATGGGAAATTTGGACACAGGATTGGACACCCCTGCCTTAGTGTACATGTTATTATTTTTATAAAGCTTTTAAATTGTTAGTAAAGAAGATGAACACTTATTGGACTGAAGCAACGTAGGTTTAATTGATAATCCATACAATATTTAACTATTGTTGTTTTGCCCCCACATTAAACTACAGTGCTTTGATCATAAACATTTATATATCCTCTTACTAAGACAATATTAGGAGATAAAGAATGACAACTGATTTTTTTATTTAATTTTATGTATGTTTTATGTAATTAGTTTGATAAAAGTGTAGTGTTATAAAGATCTCACTGACCTGTATTACAAGCTATCAGAATTCCATATTTTTGTTCATATAAATAACTGCAACAAAAAAGACTTTATTGCTCACTTTAGGCCACACATACATAAACACACATAAAAGGTTAAATAAAATGTTCAGGTTCAATACATTTTTAATAAAAAAATAAATGTGTCATATAACGCAGTGCGTGTTTCTGTGTGAGTTTGTTGAGTTCTGAAAGAATTTAAAGCCTGTTAGCATGTGGTCATCAGACGTTTAGTGTATGAAGCCCAATTTCTCTGTAACCGCTTAGAAACTTGCTAATGTGTGATGTCAAGCGTTTTAAAATCTGTTCATATTTTAAAAGTGGTTTTGGGTTTTCCATCTTAAAGATTTTCTGTTGATAACATGAAGCCTAAATTTCGCATTTCTCTGCATGGGTACCAGGAAGGGACGTGATCCGTACAGCACTGTTTTAGATGGAGCACACTCCATCAGAAGTGTATACACTAGAAAATAAGTTCCACTTCAAATGAAAGGTACATGCTTTAACAAATTTGAGCTTCCCACATCTATTTTTAAACCCTCTGTAATTCTTTAGCACACATTTTTATTTTCTTTTTTAAACCAAGAGACGTATCAGAATTATTTATTGTGCAATCAACTGCATGTTTCTGCAAGAGAGCAAGTTGTATTTGACCTGGAAAATGACTACTGCACACCTCATACAAAGAGCAGGAAAACAGAAGAACATGCAGTGAAGCTATTTTCCAGTTAGGGATTCCAGCCGTTTAAAATGAAGCATCATGTTCCATTTCCTATGCAGTAAGAGCCCCTTTTAGAGCAGTTCTCCTCTGGCTTCACGAAATTAAACCTGCTTTTCATTTAGAGTGCTGCACGGAGAATGATGTGATTCATCTTGTCAACCATTTAAAGAGCGCAGGAGAGCACGAGATGGGTGCATTAGTCAACCCTTCTCCCCTAAACTGCAGCACCTTGGGCAGACGTGCTTTCTGGCTATACTGGAAGGAAAACAGCAAGAGACATAGTTAACACTTAATGCAGCATTGTGGACGAGAAGCTGCAACATCTAGAGATAAAAGAGCTTGACGTGTAAGGTCAGCAAACACAGCTATCCTTCAACTTCTTTTGTGCATGAGATGGAGGTGTTGAAATGTCCAAGCCTCTCTCTCACCTTTATACCAGGCACGATAAATCGATTTCAATCACCTTGGATACTGATGTACACCTCTGTGAAACTATTTACAGGCTGTGTTCTGTGTTTTAACCCATGAGGAAACAGCATTTACTGCAGATGCCAAAAACAGCACTGATGTTGTTATTCTCCTAGACAATCCATGACTGTGGAGGCTCTGTGCTGTGCTGAGGTACATGAACTAGGGCCAAAAGACTCAATAAGATCTGACAATACAGAGCAAAAAGAACTTGTGAGGGAAAGCTTCATCCAGAGGGAAGCAGCAGAACTGGGCCGTGACTGAGAGAAGGTTGAAGTGGACCAGGGGGACATTAGTATTCAAATGCTTAACCCTACAGCCATCTGCTGGGCCAGGATTGGAGCCCTTGCTTGTTTGCTCTGTATTATGTTTTATTAACAGCATGAAATATGAAAACCCAACATGTTTGTGTGCGTCCTTGAACAACTATCTTTGTCAGGACTTGTTTGAGTTTCAAACAATCGGAGTGAGGACAATAAGAGTAAAGTTTTGGCCAGTCCTTACTTTCAGAGACCCCTTTAAAAGATCTCTGTTTGAGGGTCAAGACTCGGTTTTAGAGATCAGGTTAGAGTTAGAATGGGGGTTTGTTTAGAATAAGGGTTCAGGTTGGCACTTAGTTATGATGGGTAGGGTTAGGCAGGTCTAGTTCTATGGGGGTGCTAGAGGGCTAAGAACCCTCAAACGCAAGCAAAATCACCCCCAGTTGATACAGTAAGAATATTGGGGAAACAGATTTGGCAGATTTGCAAATGTGTCCGAGCTCTGGAGAGCATCAAATGCATCCATTTACAGTGTGCTTTTGCAGCGGCGAGTAATGTAGCCAATCACAGATAGTTGTTGATCTATCGAACGCAATCAGAATCTCAGTTTTTAGGCTATTCAGTGCTGAGTTAATGCAGGCTCATGAAACATCTCATTGACAAACAAAGTCAAGACATGTGTAACAGGGATGGAAATTAGCACCCGTCACCAGCCAAATGCGGGTGATTTGAGGTGGTTTCCTCTTTTTCGGCCAAGAATTTTGATTTTGGTGCATCCCCACTGACAATGTTCTGCTCGGTATGTCGTCAACACGCTTCAGAAGATGCCAAAACTAATAGTTTCATTGTTGGGACTAAAAACCTAAAACTGCAAGCCATAAAAGACCACGAATCATCCAAATGCAACATCCATGTAAAAAAAAAAAAAGAGCCCTACTTATTTAATGAAATGTATTTCAGTTCATGGTTTGTGTTAGCCTAGAAATCTAGATGCACCCTAGCGGCAGCAAATCTAATCTGCCCGCGAGCGTCGTCTAGCTACTCTCAATACCCTTCTGAGCTGTATTCGCCTAACTCTTGCCGGACCAATCACATTGTGTATAGAGTCGGAGGGCGGGGCCATAATGATGACGGCCGAGTTGCGTTTGCGTGCTTCTAGTAAACACAGAAACTGGTGAACGGCGGTCTTTCGAATCAGCTCTGACCGCGACTCTGGAAGACTTGGAGTTAAGCTTTTCTCTGAGAAAAGAACGGCACTGAAGTCATTCTTAAAAAGGGAAGATGTGTTCGGAGTATTGCTGACCGGATACGGCGAATGTTTAATCTGTCAACGAGCTCTGTTTCACCTTCGTTGCTCTGGTTGGTTGTAGCGTTATCCTATCGCGTGCAGAGGGAGTTTGAAAGACAACCGTTTATCCCGCCCCTCGGATTGAGCCCTGTCTATGGCGAGTCCCCAGACCAAACATCTTGATGTGGGTCTGGCTCTTCAGGCATGGGTTGTGTGTGTATAAGAGACAAACAGAAAATGTCAGCATTGCATTGAGACTTGAGATTAAATAATCTGCTTAAGTATTGTAGAGCTTGGAGTAATAATTTTCACATGCAGTTGCACATTATCAGTTAAACACAAGAAATGGCGGGTAAAAACATTGAGTAGCTGGTAGATTTTTAAATCCACCAGCCACAGTGAAAAAAAATTAATTTCCATCCCTGACATGTAAGTAAGAGATTTATTGTTGGCATTTTTTATAACATTACTTTGTAAAATTGCGATGAACTGACATAGCAACAGCAATTTAGCGAGGGTAGCGATCTTGGCTCACTTCCGAGGCTACAGTCTATAACATTCATTGAATAAAATTGTTATTGCTAAGAGAACCGACGGCCAATTGCATGCTGCACAGTTTCCAAACTGACATCTAAATATAAATGCCACTCTGCACCAGACAGAAATATCCTCCTGAGACACAAATGAGAGGTTTTGCCTCTGTAGAGGACATTATGTTTTAGCAAATTTCTCTAACAAAAACATACACAGTTTTAAGTCTGGAAGATAAGACATTCTTATGAAAATATTTGTACACATCTTTTTACATTACATATTGTCCCAAAACACATTAAAATGCTAATTAGATACAGTGTATAGATGCATTGCCTAGAATGCGTGCACAACAGACTTTTCTCACCTGGTTTTGCTTTGAGATGAATGTGATGTCCACTGGTTAGAGCCTATATCTCTAAGATGCATATTGATCATATAACTGGTGACTCACTCTTCACATTCCTCTCTTGCCCTGTGATCCTGAACTGTGAACTTTGCCACATAGATCAGCAGTGTGATGTGTTCCTGCGTCAGTGTGCAGAAATAACTGGCAGACGAGAGAAGCTTTCTTGGAATTGTCCCACATGCAAATATTAAGACATACAATATTGTGAAAAATTAACACAAGACTGATATTTCTGCAATCATTTACTCGCCCTCATGTCATTCCAAACCTGAATGAAAAATAAAATAAAAGTGCAAGTGCCAATCTCGTGGCAAGATAGTGGTGATCAGATGCAGGTATTTTTGGTGAAATAATGTGTAGAATAGACACACTAGTTTCGTATTTTCTATGCAGAACTAGTTTGGCAGGAGCTTCAGTGGTTTAGTAAACTCATAAACTCATGTTTATTTCTCTCCCTGGTGTGTGTGTGTGTGTGTGTGTGTGTTTTTGAGAGTGTCTGGCCTTGTGCCATTGATACCAGATGTGAGACTATAATGAGAAAATTGTAGAATAGACTGACAGAAGGCTTGACACACCAGTCTTCCTTTATCAACAGATGCACATATCACAGCACATTAAGTTACCCTCGGCATCACCTTTTAAGATATTAAAGCAAGATCTAAAATTGTCTTTAATTACTGAAGAAATCTAAATAACACTTCAGCTATCAGTTGAAATTACTGAAGAATTTATATTGTTAAAATTACCAGCTGCCTAAGAAATGGGCCAAATTTCAATTAAGATACACTAATAGAAGAATAACTGTGAGCTTTGTGGTATTCAGGCTTCATTGTGCACACTCCTTTTTTAGCTTTGAAATGCCAGTTGACGATATCTATTTTCATTGGCTAACCTTATTAAAAATAGTGTTTGCTTTGGGGAAGTCTCAGGCGGGATTGTAGCAAATTATTCTTCAAAGAACTCTGTTTCAAATATACACTCGCATCAAACTGAAGTCATTTCCTAAGCAGGTTCTTGTGGTTAATTTATATTTCATGCAATTCAGTCAAATGAATTCGCTGTGCTTTTTATGATGTATTCTTGTGCTTTACTTACACTGCAACATTGCATAATGTTGGCATGAAATTTAGCGAAAAATTATGAGATCATTATTATCATACTACATTAGCATACACAAACAAGAAACAACAAACTTGGCCATTAGCAGTTATGTCACTCAAAGTTCCTGAGGTGGAATTTATAATTCGGTATCTGCATGCTCCATCTATCATATTTAAGGCAGATGCCTTTGGTGAGCTGTAACTCATCTGAGATAAGCTCTCATTAATTTCTCACACCCTTAAGTGCTTCATGTTTCTAGTGACAGAACAGCCATCTGCATTTTAATACGTCTCAAATTGCTGTCATGATAAAACTTGCCAGGATCTAATTGTCCTTTTCCAGACCAACCATGTGTGAAGTAGCAAGTAGATCAAAAACAAAATCAAATCTTAAATTCTCACTCTCTAAGAATCGTTAAAGATGATATAAAAATGAACAAACTTCACATGACCCTGCACATTTCTGTTCAAATGACCTAATTCTGTGCTTCAGCGCTCTGCATTGAGAAGAACACAGAGAATTTCAGAGTCAAGCTGTTAATTCTGATTTTCTCATCCAACACCTCTTTACGTCTTCATGCAGCAAAAAAATAAAAATAAAATAAAAATAAAAATGGGTAGTTAAAGTTGCACTCTTAGCAAAATGTTAAAATTGTAAAAATCTGTAAAAATTTGCCAAGCTTTTTTGAGTGTTTGTATTTTTGCATTGGTGTCTTTTCCTCTTCATGTTAAAAAAGAATCAAAATCAAAGCATTAGCTCAGATTGAGAAGCATACAGGTACTTCTCAAACAATTAGCATATTGTGATAAAGTTCATTATTTTCTATAATGTAATGATAAAAATTAAACTTTCATATATTTTAGATTCATTGCACACCAACTGAAATATTTCAGGTCTTTTATTGTTTTAATACTGATGATTTTGGCATACAGCTCATGAAAACTCAAAATTCCTATCTCAAATTTTTTTGCATATTTCATCTGACCAATACAAGAAAAGTGTTTTTAATACAAAAAAAGTCAACCTTCAAATAATTATGTTCAGTTATGCACTCAATACTTGGTCAGGAATCCTTGAAATGACTGCTTCAATGCGGTGTGGCATGGAGGCGATCAGCCTGTGGCACTGCTGAGGTGTTATGGAGGCCCAGGATGCTTCGATAGCGGCCTTAAGCTCATCCAGAGTGTTGGGTCTTGCGTCTCTCAACTTTCTCTTCACAATATCCCACAGATTCTCTATGGGGTTCAGGAGAGATAATACCACAGTAAAATACCATGGTCAGTAAACCATTTACCAGTGGTTTTGGTACTGTGAGCAGGTGCCAGGTCGTGCTGAAAAACCAAATCTTCATCTCCATAAAGCTTTTCAGCAGATGGAAGCATGAAGTGCTCCAAAATCTCCTGATAGCTAGCTGCATTGACCCTGCCCTTGATAAAACACAGTGGACCAACACCAGCAGCTGACATGGCACCCCAGACCATCACTGACTGTGGGTACTTGACACTGGACTTCAGGCATTTTGGCATTTCCTTCTCCCCAGTCTTCCTCCAGACTCTGGCACCTTGATTTCTGAATGACATGCAAAATGTGCTTTCATCCGAAAAAAAGGTCTGGTCACCTCTTCTCATTGTGCGTTTTTTGCCACATTGTAAAAAAAAAAAAAGTGTTGGTTTTTGTTGGTTTAACTTAAAAAAGTAAGTAACCTGGTTGCCTTAAAATTTTGAGTTTATTGAAATTAAAAATTTGAGTTGATACAATGAAGGAAATGTGTTTAATTAATAGAAACTCAAAATATTATTGTATCTGAACCACATAACAAATTTTGATAAATCATTGTGCCAAATCTATTTGGCATGTTTCACTGGGTCATCAGAAATAAAACACACACAATTACCCAATATGCTTACAAAATCTTTTAATAATCTTTTAATAAAGCTTGTCAAATCTCAAAAAATGTTCATTGTATTAACTCAAAATTTTAATTTCAATGAACTCAATTTTAAGGCAACCAGGTAACTTTTTTCTAAATAATTTTTTACAGTGCACACTTTTTCCTTCCCACCTGAAATATCAGAAATACCACTGAGGTGCCTTGATACAGCACTCTGGGAACAGCCTATTCGTTCAGAAATTTATTTCTGTGTCTTACTCTCTCGCTTGAGGGTGTCAATGATGGCCTTCTGGACAGCAGTCAGGTCGGCAGTCTTACCCATGATTGCGGTTTTGAGGAATGAACCAGGCGGGGAGTTTTTAAAAGCCTCAGGAATCTTTTGCAGGTGTTTAGAGTTAATTAGTTGATTCAGATGATTAGGTTAATAGCTCGTTTAGAGAACCTTTTCATGATATGCTAATTTTTTGAGATTTTGAGCTGTATGCAAAACAATAAAAGACCTGAAATATTTCAGTTGAAGTGCAATGAATCTAAAATATAAGAAAGAATCTAAAATATATTTTTATCATTACATTATAGAAAATAATGAACTTTATCACAATATGCTAATTTTTTGAGAAGGACCTGTATAGAGCGCACCATAATTTTCTATCATTTACTCAGCTTAATAACTGCTTGGCTCTGTGACAGTTGCTTTTAAATCATTTTTAATTATTAAACTTCTAGTTTAAAATGTCCTTCACATGATTTATCTTTTTTTTGTGTGTGCTTTTCTAACCAGTTTCTTTTTAATGCAGTGGTTGATTGACAGGTGAGTAGACGTCCTTCGCTGTTAACACCAGTGATGGGTTTAAAGCAGTTTTAATTACTGTCATTTAATTATGTGTCCCTTGAAAAAGTAGGGGATTGCTCTTAATTTTTATGTAATTTCATTCCTGATCTAATTGCATTAAATACTTTATAGAACAATTGTATATAAAATAATAATGGAGTTAACATTAGATTTTAACATCTAATGTTAAAATTTATGTTTCTAATATAACCTTATCTGTTTAAAAACTTCAGGAATAATTTTTGCAATTGTATATTATTTATTTGAAAGAGTTAAGAGAGCAGTTTCTATCCTTGTATTGTTCAACTGGTTGGTCTTATTTAAAGCAATTAAAAAATGAAAGGATTCAGGGGAATAAAGAAGAATGGTAAAAAAAGTTCCAGGTCTTCTTATAGCCATCTAAACTCAGCGAATAATATTTTATTTAACAATATGCACACATTCACTCTTATTAGTGTCTAATGGGTCAGAAATGTAATATTTCTTGTCTTGTCACATTTAGTTATGAATGACATTGTTTAAATAATTGCATATTTTTTAAAGGTGCCCAAGAATAATTTGAAACACTATTTTAAGTTGTTCTCTGATATCTATATAGAGGGTTTGTGGCTTATTTAAGGTCAAAAATTACCCAGATATGGCTTTACAGGTCCATTTACAACCCTATTGTCCCTAGGACAATTTCTAGATGTAATTCTCTGGTTTTGCCTTATTTGGAACGGTCATGAATATTAATGCAGAGTTCTGCTCTGATTGGCTGTTTCACTGCACTGATGTTATACCATCCGTCATAGCAATGATTTGACAATGATAGCTTCTTAACTTTGAATCACAAACTGAACTGGGTAGCGCGTAAATATGTTGTTCATTACAGTTTGACAGTAGAGTACTGATTTAAAAGTCGATTTATTTAGCCAAACAAAGTAATTTAGAAGCCACTCAAAGTCAGTGTCATGTTAACTACTCATCCGCGGCAAAGTAATCATACTTCAGTTCTCAAAAATATAGATTTATTTAACAAATTGACTAGAAGTCTTGTCAAATGACTATCATTTCAACTTAGATGGTGGAGAAGGTGACGTTAGCTACAATAATCGACTGAACGATCTATAAGAAACCAAGATTGTTGACATTTTTGATCTGTGGGAAGGGTATGAAAAGTCCTCATAAATTTATTTCCATGATCTGACGTTTTTGCTATCCTCGCGTGACGCTTGTTTACCTGCAGAACGCAGATGATTTGGCTGCGTATTTCCGCCTGACAATGAACATCGGCTGGCATGCAAATGTTGGGGGCGTACATATTAATGATCCCACCGATTGTGTCACAGTTGGCGTTATGTTGAAAATAGCCTGTTTTTCATGATGTTTTTCACAAACAAGATTTACATATGAAGGAGGAGGCAATGGTGTTTGAGACTCACTGTGTGAGATGTCCATGTACTGAACTCTTGCTGTTTAACTATGGCAAGGTTAATTCAATTTTTCATTCTAGAGCACCTTTAATTAAAAATGGCTAAAATAATTTTTTAAAGTGGAGTAGTTTTCATCAGTGTTACTGTGGGTAGTTAAACATATCCATTCTAAAACAGTTTGTAAAACAAATATTAAATGTTTAAAATGACAATTTGGCAATTTTCAATTGCGGAGGACTTGTCCCCCATGAAGTAATGCAATAATTTTGTAATTAGTACAGCAATCTAATTGCACTGTTGGTAATTAATAGCTAGTATTTATTTATTTATTTATTTAGAGTAACTTACCCAAACACACATTGTGTTTATGCTACAAATCTGATATAAGCACATGAATATCCTGGCTGCCTCTGATTCAATCAATCAATCAATCAACTTTATTTATATAGCGCTTTTACAATGACGATTGTTTCAAAGCAGCTTCACAGTGTTAAACAGGACAATATTGCAACAAAATTTGATTTGGTTTTAAAGTCGTTCTGGAGAAAACAGTGATGTCATCAACTTCAACGAGCGACATTGTTGGCAGATAAGTATTATGGCTTATAGAATTGAATAAGAACTAATTAATTAATTGTATTTGTTTATTTAGTTGAATAATTTGGATCATAATTTTAGTGTCCCCAATCACGTTATAAAACAGATTATCAGATTATAAGACATATTGGACTATTTTTACACATGCATTTTAGCAATGTTCACTCCACAGTCTTCTCACATAAATCATTGCATCTCAAACCTATATTTCAGGTCCATTATTTATTTTATCACCATGTCATGGGTTGACTTTGCAATAATGACTAGTTGGTAGTATATTATCCCTTACATAAACGCTGCTATACAACTTGACATAAATGAAAATCTCATGGTTTAATGCAGATTTTCATCTATTCTTAAAAAGTGAAAGCTGAACAATTGTGAAGGAACATCCCAGTTCTGGCCTCATTCATCTCCCTGACAAACGGAAAGGAGGCGCTTGTTGGATGGATGTGTGAATTATAAAATGGCACCTATTTATGCGATGAGTGCATAAAAATGAGAGTGAAGGGTGAGTGGTGATAGCATGTCACCTGCGGGGAGAGTCAGAAAAGAGTAAACAACCAAATTCAATTCAATTCAATTCAGTCCACAAAACAACAACAACAACAACAACAACAACAACAACAACAACAAGATTTTCAGTCTCTGAATGTCACAGCGGTATACAGGACAAAATGTTGGGCATTACTATATTCGTGGGGACAAATTAATATATCTGGCCCTGCTAGAAACTATCCTGTATATAATTTTTTAAGCTATAAAGAACATTGGAAGTCTGCCTCCTGGCAACTGCTACAAGAAACAATATTAAATGAGCCACAAAACAAGCAGCTTTGTGGAAAATCCTTCATACTGTATATGGAGATTTTTCAGATTGTTTTTTTCTCTTACCTGTTCTGCTTTTGAAAGCTATCCCAAATAACAGTTGGATTACAACAGTGCTCCTTTTCAGCCTCCTGAGCTGAGCATCAGATCTAAACAGTTCTGTTCACCTCGCAGGGGACAGAACACAAAGTGCATGCACTGCCATGCTTAAGATTTTAAAATATCAGAAATGAAAAGATAAAAACATCCATCCGTTTGGCTTCTTTGTCACCATCTCTGTTTAAAACCTGCAATTGCAGTTATTTGTGGAATTTATCTTTACTTGTGTTGTTCATCAGCACAGCTCCTCAGTGTGAATGAATCTAATGTATGTGTGGAGTATGTGTGGCTGTTATTCACTGTACCGGTGTAGATACTGTACATCGGCATCACAGATTCTACGTCTTGGAAGTAAGACCAAAATAAGAAATCTGGAAAATGTCATCTGAACAAGTATATGTCTACAACTTTTGTTCTGACCAACTGAGGAAAAAAGAAGCATTGTGCTACCAACACACTGTAAAAAAAATTACTTAAAAAAACTTAAAAAAGTAAGTAACCAGGTTGCCTTAAAATTAAGTTTATTAAAATTAAAAATTTTAGTTGATACAATGAAGGAAATTTGTTTAATAAATAAAAACTCAAAATATTATTGTATCTGAACCACATAAAAAAAAAGATAAATCATGAAAATAGCACTATTTGGTTTCACTGCGTCATCAGAAATAAAACACACAATTACCCAATATGCTTACAAAATATTTTAATAATATTTTAATATTAAAATGTCCATTGTATTAACTCAAAATTTTTATTTCAATGAACTCAAAATTAAGGCAACCAGGTAACTTTTTTTCTAAATCATTTTTTACAGTGCAGTAATTCAAACTAACATTCGATTTACTCATATCAAGCAAATTATTATTATTGTTATATTTTGTTCTCAATTTGTTAATGTTAACAACATCAGCATTATGTGACTATGTGTATTTAGTGTGTAGCATTACCTGTAGATTTCAATTTCCGTCCAGTCTAATCTTTTGCTTTTTTTGACTACGGGTGAATCTCCAGTTGTCACTGATGATTATCATTTGAACATTTCTGGATTACAATCTACCATCAAAATTAATGTATTAATTATTCCAGCTGCTGTGACCAAAGGCTATAAATGATTCGCCACCTGCAGCATCCTCACATGTGATATAGCTAGCCGGATCCCTTCTGTATACAGACGTGACGTAAAGACATGCTCGATTTTCCAGCGGAAATCTGCCAGCACCACTCAAATTATAAAACATTATGTATGCTTACCATTGTGAATAATATATAATTGTATATATCGTAAATTGTAATATATATTGCAAATCGTGAATAATATATAATCAGAATAATAATCTAACACTGTTTGTTAACAGGCCAGAGGAGAACTGGCTCCCCGACTGAGTCTGGTTTCTGCCAAGGTGATTTTCTCCTTAATGCTCTGATGGAGTTTTAGTTCTTTGCCACTGTCGCGATGCAAACCAGTCTCACGGCAGTTCATGACAGTCACGAAATGTAATCTATTGATTCCCCTTTTTTTGTGTCAATACGCACAATTTTGTATTATAATGTATTTCAATGGGAAGTACAATTCGTGCATACTGCATGTTTTTTGTTCTGCATAGCACAGACGCTGTTTTTTTTCTCTTTCTCTTTTTTATTTTTTATTTTATTTATTACTTTAAGCGCTACATTACTCAACATTAATTCAGCAGTTTTCATCCTGTTTGTTTGTTTTGTTTTTTGCTTTATATTCTGTAAGCTACTCACCAAACAGTTTCAGTGGTTTCTTCCAGTCAAAATATAGTAAATATATTATCCCAGTTAATTGACAAGACTGCAGTTGTTACGGCCATCGCTTATAAATGTTGCTATTTTTTTTTTTTTTTTGGAGAAATACCATTTTTTTCCATCGGCTTGGTTTGTCATCAACCGACCATATTTGTTTATTGTTTCTTCTTCGATTGTGAGAACGGGGACTCGTTTTGAATATTAATTAGCTTCAAATAAATATGTGTTAATGTAATTAATTAGGGGACGCCAACATTACCCATGACCCTCAGCATCCATTGCTATGGAGACGGAGCCAGTCAGCCGTTGGCATTGGGTGATTTCTTCAGTGATTTCTCATTGCACTCAAACCACTGTCTGAGAGGCTTATAATTATTGATCATGTTTTTGCTGTAATGTTATAAATGATGCTTTATTTGCCATCACACACACATGATTTACTATATAGTGCAATGAAGTGCAAGCCCAACATTTTTTTCCCCTCATTATAAAAAAAAAGAAAAAAAAGTGTCTGTGCTATGCAGAACGAAAAACGTGGAGTGTACACGAATTGTACTTCCCAGTTAAATACATTAGATAAAAAATTGTGCGTAGTGACACGAAGAAAGGGAAATTAGTGTCCGTGAACACGAATCAATAGATTACATTTCATGACACAAACTTCCGTGAGACATGTTTGTGCCTTTGGCTTGGCTTCCTCAGTTGGGGACACTAAAATTTTGACCTAAGTTTTCAACTATATATCTAAATAAAATGAATTACTAAATAAATGTTCTATATCAATTATATCACTGATCTGCCCACACTGCTCACTATTTGATAAAAGCTGATGACATCACTGTTTTCTCCAGAGTGACTGTACAGCCGAATCAAATTTTGTTGCAGTATTGTCCTGTTTAACACTGTGAAGCTGCTTTGAAACAATCGTCATTGTAAAAGCGCTATATAAAGTTGAATCAGGCTAAGGTAAAGAGATAGTTCAGAACACTGGCTGGTTATGTACTTATGTTCTAATCTTAACCAAAAAAAGTTACAAACTACAGTTCTCAAAAATGAAAAATAAGAAAAAAAAAAACATTATAAAGGATTGACCGGTTGGACTGACCCTGTACACACTTTCATCATGACATCACTGTTTGTGGATGGAGCCTTGTTTTATGCACCACCCGATTCCTTGTACAGGTAACAAAATACTTGCAAAATGTTTGATTTAAATAATTCAAAGGCTTAAGAAACAAACTTCAATTGTAAGTATTGATTCTCGGGGTTCAGAATTTGATTGAGCCCCATGCCATGTATTTTAATGGCTTTGTGTCAGCCACAAAGTGTCCAAGTTGATTATTCGAAATCTATTTCACATCCTGTCCGTAATCACAACCATTTTTTTATGTTATGACCTTCGCTAACTATGTGGCACAGTATGGATTTAGCTGTTGTGTAGTATTTAATGACTCATTTGTTTTCCCAACATGTTTACCTTGGTGACACCCTTTAATGCCATGTGTTAAGAGATAAATGGATAAGACTATTTCCTCCAGTGTGCTTCTCCTATTCATCTTTAAATGTTTCAGCCACTGCACTATAAACAGTCTTAATGGAGAACACTCTACTGACAAATGAGAGCTGTAAATTAAGTCAATTGCCCTTTGTCTGAGACAGAAAGAAGGAGAGTGTGAAAAAGAGAGGGAATGCCTGTCCTAATTTAATAGCACTAAACACATTACACCAAAGGTCAGATATCTCATATTTAGTTTTTATAGAGCGGCAGAAGTCTGACTCTGCCACTGATGTTTCGCCCTAAATGGCCCTGAGAGTCGGTCAGGACTTCATTAGCGTAATTCAAACCCCTTATTTGTTTCGTGTAATAAACTGACTCCTGTTTCACCCCCATACTAACAATGTCTCTGGTCAATATCATAAGCCGTTAAATAAGCCATCTTTTTATACCCCATAATCCTCTCAGTTTCTGCACAATTGTCTGACCTACCTCAGCATCATTGTTTCCGTAAGAAGATTTAAAATCATTTCTACTAAATCTCCATTGTCAGTAGTATTGACAAAGAAAGAAAATAAAACACCCACAAATGCATATATGCTGCATCAACAGAAGAATGTAGCAGTTATAATTAACACATTTTGGTTTGTGCTCATTTATTCAGAAAATGTTTAGCCCATATCAGTTGCCATATTTAAATTCAATCTGATTCTTCATAAAGTCAAAAACAATAAAAGGTCAATGAAACAATAAAATAAACAATATATATATATATATATATATATATATATATATATATATATATATATATATATATATATATATATATATATATATATATATATATATATATATATTTTTTTTTTTTTTTTTTTTACTGTGTCATTGAGAAGGGTAAATAGTAAATGTAATTACAGAAATTAATTACAGTTGTAATTACATGCAGGTATTTAAAAAAAAAAGTGTACAATGTTGAAGGGTGCATGCCGAAATTCATTGCCACTTCAATAGACCTATCTTTACATCCTAATTAAATTTAAAATCAAAGAATGAATCAATATCTGTCCTCCTCTCTTATTAAGATGATTTCTAATGATTATTTCCAGTTATGTTATTATTTAAGGGAACCGCTGACTGTTTCTTGTTTTCTGTTTGGTCTCTGAGTGACTGAGGGTCTGGTCTAGGGATGTGTGATGTGTCGCTAAACACTTGATAGCAGATCTTGTCATGCGCTTGGATTCTGGAGGTATCACACACCTCTAACAGGCCAGGAGTGCGGTTACAGTGCTTACTCACTCAGGTCGGCTTCCAGAGATTATTTGTCTTTCATTTGTATTATATTTTATTAATTTTATATTTCCTTGTTTGCTTATTTCCCAGTACATTCAGCATCTGTCTCATATTCGCAATCTCAAACATATTCTCAAAACTCTCCTTTTCAGGATCTTCAAAATCAATATTCTGATTGCTGACAGCTTCTTCACCAGATCCACCATCAAGTAACAGCGACGTTATGTTTGATTGTGTTCAATACGTTCTCTGCAGTAAATTACTGATGCATTGCAGTGCACTTATGCATCTTCCAATATGCATTGCATCACAGAGTAACGCATTATGCAAAGATAGTAGTTTGCTTTTAGCTTGTGTAAAAAGTTATGCAGTGTAAAAACATCCTCAGGTTGAACAATGACTCCGTTATTATGTTGTTCACATTTCTAACTGAACTCAATTGAAGTCAAGCCTTTTATATCCAGTCAAAAGAAGCAGGGCAAAGAGACAGCACTCAACAGACTTTTCTACGGCCTTTTCCAGTGATGCAGATGGGTTTTTAAAAACAATTACCAAGTGTAAGAGCTAGTCCATGCTTTATGTAATACAAGATAAACAGAATACAAAATTAAGTATGTAAATAATGGTGATCAAGGGGTGCATTTATGTCTGTATAAGGTAAACTTAATGACAAGGGGTGTGTGTCCATGTCTGTAATAGGTAAACTTAATGTATTGGTGAAAGTAGAAGAATGAACATAAATACATACAAAGAGCTATGTTAAAGTTGCACCATGTAGTCTTTTTGCAGTAAAATATCCAAAAACCACTCGGCCACAGTTATATGTTGTTCAGTTGAGTACTTACAATATCCCAAATGTTTCCAACTATTTGTAAATTGTGAGTAAATTGCTATTTTAACCAAGGACCCGGGACGTCTGAGGGAGTCACCTGCCAATTGCGTCATACCTGCGTTACCCTCTGTTTCCGGTTTTATTTGGCAGAAGCGCTTAACTCTTATCAGTGTGAACAGGTGTCACAGCAGCCGCTGAGCAAACGCACAGAGGAACATCATAACATCACAACATCATTTTCAACACACTCAAATGTATCTAATATGATAAACAGAGCTGCGTTACCTCATACTCATGACCGGAAAAGCAGAAATGGCGCCGGCGACTGTGTCCCATCCCGTCATAATAAAAATCCTGCTGCTCGTGAGGCATGTGTTGTTCAACTCATTACCAATCACTCCAGCGGCCTTGCTCAGCTCCTCAACACTCGGTCCTGCTCTGCTTCATAGTACAGTAACGTCAAAATAATCGCATCCATGAACATGTTTTCTGCCTGAGTCCTATATCCTCATTCATACAGTTAGTGTCTCTGTCCGAGACATCACACTGAGTGAACCATCTACGAATGACTCTAATTTACATGCCTTTCGTTTCACATGAAACTTCCTGCTCCCCTGAAATGCCCCAGAAATCTCTTTGCAACAATGTCAATCCTCACAATACAGTATTATATGTGTTTGATATCATTTGAAATGTCTCAGTGTGACTGGTACAAATATCTCAAATCCTCAGAAGTAAACTAGAACATCATAAATGTTTTAAGAGTTTAAAGATATTTTTCCTTGGTGTATGGTGGGTGTGGCCATACACCATACCTCTTCCATACAAGTCTATTGGACTTGATTAATGCAAACTCCTTGTGAACTCGTGTTTACATTTGAAACTCTTCTTGATTGATTCTGACTTGCTCTGGAATTATTCAGGTTACGAATGGACATAATTTCAACAAAGGGTTAAACGGAATAATTAAATGTGTATGTAAACTATTAAATATAAATGAGCAAATAACCAATTGGCATTCTAACCTAAATTCTAAATTATGATTAAATGGAGTCAGAATAAGAAGAATTGGAATTAAATCCCTTTGCCCCGCTGGAAAGCCTGAACGTGCAGCGACCTTCACTCGCCGATCGTTAGCCTCCATTGGGACGATTTGGGCGGCCCTACAGTTGCATAGTGCACCTTTAACTATTATAAATAAACGGCATGAATTGGATGTGCCTGTCTTTGTCATACTGAAGGCAGGCAGACTTCTATCTAGCTCATCACTGGTTGTCATGGCCGATAATAAGGTGATAATTCTGACAGTCACACCGGTCTCTGTTATGAAATCTGTTGAACTCAGTCCACCCTGGCACATTGAAAGCCAAATCCTAAATGCCACAGGGGAAGAATGTTAATTGAGGGCTGGATACATACAGAATTATATCCATTATGGAGTTGTATTACTTAACTTAATTAGATTTAGATTAGCAATTCGAATTCTAAAAAAAATCTTTATTGTGGGAAGACATGTTATAATTTATGAAAGATGTACATACATTTATTGATGTACACACACACACACGATTTCCGAGAGGAACAATTATTTGTGGTATTTTTCATGCTTAAAATTTGCTTGCTTATTTATTTATTTTTTAAATGTTTGTTGCCTCAAGGCAACATTGTACCAAAACAGACAAATTGAAACATTTGACATTTCCATGTAGAAAAAAATAAATGAAATTATTGAGAACATCAAGTTCTTTAACCAGACACCCAAACAAACACATTTATCCAGTTTATAATGTCAAAATGTAATATTTAAAATTCAGCTGTTGCTGACTGGCAACACTGTACCAACAAGTATTACCAGGCCATCACATCAAGTTATCATATCCATCTTTATCCTCATCTCCATCTTCGATCTCACCCTTACTCTTTCCCAGCCAGTTTGTCATTATGACCATATCTTCCTCATCACAACACCTCACAACTCTTTTTTTAAAGGCTATAGAAAATGTGCAGTTACATTATGTGTCATGGGTTCGATTCAGTTACATTATGTGTCATGGGTTCGATTCAGTTACATTATGTGTCATGGGTTCGATTCAGTTACATTATGTGTCATGGGTTCGATTCAGTTACATTATGTGTCATGGGTTCGATTCAGTTACATTATGTGTCATGGGTTCGATTCAGTTACATTATGTGTCATGGGTTCGATTCAGTTACATTATGTGTCATGGGTTCGATTCAGTTACATTATGTGTCATGGGTTCGATTCAGTTACATTATGTGTCATGGGTTCGATTCAGTTACATTATGTGTCATGGGTTCGATTCAGTTACATTATGTGTCATGGGTTCGATTCCCAGGGAAAGCAAGAACTGACAATAATGTAAAAATGTGTACATTGAATGCAATGTAAGTCGCTTTGGATAAAAGCGTCTGCCAAATGCATAAATGTCTGGCTATGGCCTTTTTTTGTTTTGTTTTTTTGTTCATTTGTTTATTTTCGAACATGAGAGAAATAAAAATACAATAATGTTCAGACATTTTTAAAAGAAACAAGTAAAGATGAAAGAAAAGAAAAGAAAAAATAAGTTCATTCTATCTCATGAACGAAAAAGGAGTAAGAAGTAAAACTTATATACTCCTACCCCTTTAATTATTATTTTTCTTTAAATAACATACATATGCCTACGCCTACTCATACACATCTACACATATACATACTCATGTACACATTTGCATACATACACACATACACCCATATATATCTATACCCCTATATCCACATACACATACCTCCACAATAACCACTAACAAATATTTACTCTAAAACATTTGATGACACATAATAAAGTTCTTGGAATACTTCCTTTACTTACCAGTAAAGGTGACTCATTTTTTGTGGGTGATTAACTGGACGGAAATTGGTGAAAAATGCACTTTGTATTGGAGAAAATAAATATTGAGTCATGTGACCTGCATGTGCTGAAACCGCCGTCTCCCTCTCAGATACTGAAGCTTTCGCGCCTGTCACATGCCTGTCCTGTCTTGTGTGCACATGTGGGTTCTGTCATGTCTTGCATGTGCTACTGTCAACCCCGCCCTTCTTGTTATCTGATTATTGGTTTATTTGCCCCACCTGTTCTCCCTCATTATCTGCCTTGTTTGTTCCCTTTATAATCTCCTTGTGTTTGTCAGTCTGTGTTGGATCCTTGTGTAATGTCTGCGTCTTCCGTCCTCCCCGTGATTCTGTTGGTTTGTTTAAGTTTATATTTTATTAGTCTATTATGTGTTTTTCCCCCTCGTGGGTTGTTGATTTGAGTTTTATGTTTTGTTTTTGTAAATAAATCATCTTTCTCCTGCACATGAGTCCTCGCACCATTTTCCCTTGTTTGTGACGTGACTCTCAGAAACAGACTCTGTTGGATGTTCCCCTTGTGTCTCCGTGTTGGTTGTCGTTTCCCCCTTCCGTGAAACGCTGGATCCCTTCCCGGATTACCTCAACCGCGCTCCCGAGTCACTGCTGCTCACAGCCTGCCTGTGTCGCCAACAGAGTCTCTCTCACTGCTCCGTCTTATCCGGACTTCTTCTGTGTTCTGAGTTTTGGCTTCTGTGACACTTCCGTCATTAAACAGAGTTACTTGCTATTGAATCCTGCCTCTGTGAATCCGTTACAGAACGCTCTGACCAACCATGGATTCAGCGAGTATCAACGCCCTACTGACCAGCAGCAACGAGAGACTGGACCAGCAGGAGGCGAACTTAACTGCCACAGGACAGGCAGATAATGAGGGAGAACAGGTGGGGCAAATAAACCAATAATCAGATAACAAGAAGGGCGGGGTTGACAGTAGCACATGCAAGACATGACAGAACCCACATGTGCACACAAGACAGGACAGGCATGTGACAGCGCCTCGATCGCCCCCCGGTGACCGGTCCCAGTATAGCCGCCCCTCTGTGTTTTCTAATGGACGCGAGGCAAACTAAACTATAAAATTACACCTCAAATATTTTCCCCCCAAAGGTAGTTTATGTCATTAAAGGCAGTTATCATCACGATGATTTCATTTCAAGTGTTCGATTTTAAAATAGGTTTAGTTTTATTTAGTTCTCTGAGTGAAGTTGTCACTGAGGCACTAATAGCTTTTTTCGGGATTTTTGGGAGCAGATTGGAGCTTTAGCTTTAATTTACACATTTCCATAACTGTTTATTTCCCACCAACATAATTAACTGTTCTGCATCTGTGAGAGTGTGGGCGAGCTTTTGATACATAGACAGTAAAAGAAATGGACAGAGCGATCCTATTGACTTCAACGGCGGATAATGAGGTCAATTAGAGGCACTCACTTCCTGATGGCTGAGCGTAGATAGATGTGACGTAAGCAACCTGTCTGACAGTTGTAGGTCTTCTAGTTGGGGAAATTGAAATCTAAATCATGTTTAAATATGTTGTCCCTTTGCTTTTGGCTCACTATCGGCTTCTCCCCATTCTTCTCCCTTGACTTTATCAGACTTTATGTCTCCACGTCCCCCCGACTGCCTCATAGACAGTAAAAGATTGCCTGTGAGCATCTCCTTCTGTCTATACGGTAATTTCTCAACTGTGTGACAGAGTTGCGTTGGTTATGATGCAATCGTTAAGCCTATTTTTACAAAAACAGCTTCTACGGGGCGATAGTGTAAGATACAAGGTAATGGAGCCTTTTATGCATTGTCGTGTTTCTTTAGAAATAAACAATGGACAAATGGAATCTTTAAACGCCTCAGATGTAAAGTTATTCACTGTCAAAGTGACTCAAAAATGAATGGGAGTCAATGGGATGCTTTCAGAGTGCTAGATTACCCCTATGTTTTGATATCGCCACAGTACTTCCTGCTCTCTGCACAACTCCGGTCCCGAAATCGCTACTGCGCAGACTCGGTCCCAAGATGTCAGCGCCGTGCAGGCCGCCTGAAAGCTTCAAATCTGGCAAGCGGAAACGGATGATGTCAAGTCATCCATATTTTTTTACGGTCTATGGCTGAAACACACAAAATGGACTCCTGTGGGTCATGAGAAATTTATTTGCATTTTCTTTGATTAGTATTTAAGTCCCTGAGATGGGTTTGAAATATAAATTGGTGTTTAATTGTATTGGGCCTCATTCATGAAACACGAGCAGAACGAATGTGTGTGTAAATCGTTCGTAAAGCCGCTCTAACGTAAATATTCGGATTCACGAAAATGTTCGTATTTTCAAAATGTTAATTAGTACGAAAGAAATTTACACCTGCGCCCTGTCCCTACGTGTAAATGAGTAAAACATTTGAATGTTTTGTGTTCTAATTTAGGCAAACTGATGACATTGCATTTTGATGCACTATAGGGCAGGCTTACCATAATATTTCAAGAGTTGATTGAAAAAAAAAAGAGTCTTTTTTGTTTTGTTTGTACTGTTTAACGTTGGGTAATAGGCAGCACTCGTCACAGTCATTTTTTACCAGGCCGTCCAATCACAGTGGAGGTGGGGCGGGACAAAAACTACACCGACCAATCAACAATGGAGACTGCTTTTTACTGCATTTCTAAATTCAGTAATATTGTTACAAATGATATACTAGTAGTAACACATTACTGCCATGGATATTCTGTATCATAGCAACCAAAGTATCTCAGCTGGAAAAACGCTGCCCTTGCAAAGCGCTTTCAAGCGCCACCAGATGGCCGTTTTCAGGAGAGCACCAGGTGTTTAGCTGGCTAAACATGCTTTGGTGGACACATGATAAATTAATATTTATTGCTAGTCATATGGCCAATTAGTCTCTTCAACATTTATGCAAAATCCTGGAGCCAAACCTGAGAAAGAAGTCCAGTAGAGTCCACAGCATTCCTGGTCATTTGCAGTTGTAACCATAGTAACTTATGGGAATTATGCTAATTATGAATGAGCGTGCACGAGCATCCATACTACACACGTTTAACTAAGCGTTTGTGAAACTGGAGGAGAGAGATTTCGTAAAGGTCCATTTTACGCGCAAATTACTCAGAATTTGCTCATATATTTATGAAAGTTTCCTGAATGAGGCCCATTGTGTATATATAATAGGCATTCAGCTCTACTTTAATGTTTCATCACATATGAGATTAATCAATGAATAAGAAAATACAACTTTCCAAAGCAGCTGCAAAAGAGCTGAATAAAAACAAACAACAACAAAAAAACTCAAAAGTAATAAGTATATTTCTTCACATACAGGTATATTTCTTGTTCAAACTTCTCTATTGGGAAAAAAAAACATCACTCAAGTTGATCTCTTCTGAACTAGTTGCTTATCAGAGTGTTATCTCATGCAGACAGAGTGTTCATTAAAGTCATAAGTGTCGTGGAACAGGTTGGTCATACAAGGCTGGGAGTTGGGCTGATTTAATGAGACTGCTGGCGAACAGTGAGATGAGTTAGAGAGAGTCTGAACCTGAGCCGATTCATTTATTGCCCACCATCACTCATTTTAATGGGGAATTAAATTAGACTGACAGACAATAGGCATCACAAGAGGATGAGAATTATGTATGCCCATCTTCTTTCTCTCACACGAAGCCAAATGACCAATAAATACTGGATTCAGGGAAACATAATATATTTTCTTTGAATAAGAACAATTTTTAGGAAAAAAAAAACACGTAAGGCAGATGAGACCAACATGAATCGATCACTGACTTGTATTATTTACTTTACTTGACGTGATTTCAACATTTCGTGAAAACTGCTGTAACCTTTGAAAAGTTAAAAATATATAAATCACATCAGTAATTATGTGTGTTCTATAAACTACAGCAAGAGTATTCTTTTCTGAACATATTCGGAAGTTCCCAAATTCTTGCTGAACTGCTCAATGCATGGCAATTCTGAGCATTTAGTCTGTGTCTGGATTATTGCACCATTCTTTTTTTTTGTATTTGGATGGATGTATTTTGGACGGATTAATCGGCTTTTGTCTCCTTAATATTATAATTGTGCCTAAACCATTTCAATAAGCCCCACACACGGATCACACAAATGTACATGAGCTTCAATCATTACCAAAGCTTGACGAAACACTTTAAAGTTAAGCAGAAGAAAACATGTCTCCCTACAACCAGACAAGCTGTTGTTGAACTGCTCATGAAGCAACAATGCAGTCAAGTAAAAACAACTTTCCTAGCTTTGTATGCATCAGTTCATAGAAAAAGTTGCAGATGTTGTTTGAGGTATAAACAATTCTTCTTGCTGCTGAGTGACTGCTGTTTCTTCATGTTCATCTACAAACAAAGATTCAAATCCAGCATCAGCAGAATACGGGCTAGCCTGTGGCAAAGCCCACATCTCCACACAGGCTGGCAAGTTGAACACAGAGTGAGATGGATTCGGGAGGCAATTAGGGATGACATTCTGGGGAGACGCTCGCTTTGCATCAAAGTTGAAATCCCCAGAAGGCAGCTGTTACTTAGAGAAAGGTTAAGATCCAGCTCCAGCTTGCTCCTTACTACATTCCTTCCTTTCTGCTCTTCCCTGTTGCTGATGAATAATCCAGAAAAAGAAAAGACCAAATCACCTGGTAACTATGATTACAGTTTTACATTCAAGCAAAAAGAAATAATGCCATAAATAATAATAATACCCAAATATAAAAAATAACCACATTTTCAGCATTTTTACATTTTCAAAATGACTTGTTCTTTATGATTTATATATAATCTTCATGGGGACCTCAATTCATGTCCCCACAATGACAAAATTCCCCATTAGTTAGTGTTCATTCAGGTTGAAGTCCCCACCAGGACAGAAAAAAACATGGAAATCCGGCAGTTGATAACTGTCAGTTTTTGTCTATTCTTTTGTTTGCAAAGTTGTTGCTGTGACTTTTGTTCTTTTTATGGCTTATATTTTTGGATTGACCTGTGTCAATAAAGCTGAAAGGTCCTCAACTCTTTCTATGCACAAAAAAATTCCTGTGCCACGAGAGCTCAAGAGATTAAAATTTGACGAGATTTCGCCTCGAGTGAAAAGCTGCCTCATGATGGAACATCAGGGTTAAATTTGCATAGAATATGCCACCGCTTTAATTTAATTTTATTAATTTATTTGGATATTGGTCACTTTAATTGTAAAGTACTGTAAACACATACAGTCCAACAAGAATCACAGTTCACTGATCACATGACAAAAGTAAGGTGAGATGATTGACAAGGCCATGGCGGAAGATTTGTGCGTAACAGAGCCTGATTGAGTGCTTGATAAATGTCTTATCTTGTAGAAAGCTCAGCACGGGCCCTCCCTATACACAGAATACGTGCAATATGTAAAGGTGGAACCTCTGGATTGTTCAGATAGACCTTGAAAACTGATGACTCCGGTAAGAGAGTAAAGGGCTCTGAGAGTTACATCCAAAACTTTAATAAATTGGGCACATAAAAATCCAGGTCACATCTATGAGCGATTTGGTTGCATAAATATATAACTTACAGGTGTGTAGGTGGGTGCGTGTGTGGAAAGAATATTACAATCATTGTTCAATTAGATTATTATACATTTCCATACTGCACATAAACAAATAAGCACATTAGTGCTGACATACATGAACAAATAATGTCATCTGGTACAAATGTAAACTTGCAAGATTACTATAATATCATAACATAAAAATCATTAAAACATGTTACTACATGAAAATGAGAAATACACTTTCTTTCTAAACAATTCTTCTGCATGAACACACGGCTGTAAAGCTTAGTTGCTCATCGTGACCCAGAGTGTGTTGCTCATCGTGACCCAGAGTGTGTTGCTCATCGTGACCCAGAGTGTGCAGTGTATGAACCAAGCCTGCAGTCTCCCTCTCAGAAACTGAAGCCTCCGTGCCTCGATCGCCCCCCGGTGACCGGTCCCAGTATAGCCGCACCTCTGTGTTTTCTAATGGACGCGAGGCAAACTAAACTATAAAATTACACTTCAAATATTTTTCCCCCAAAAGTTTTTTTATGTCACTGAAGGCAGTTATCATCACCATGATTTCATTTCAAGTGCTCGTTTTTTAAATAAGGTTAGTTTAATTATTTATTTGATGCTATAAAAACGGGGGGGGGGGGGGGGGGGGGGGTCGACGTCATGATGGACAGCTGAGATCGACGTCTTCTCTGAATAAAGTTGCCACTGAGGCACTAACGGATTTTTGGGAGCAGATTGGAGCTTTAGCTATACTTTCTACATTTCCATAACTGTTTATTTCACACAAACATAATTCATTGTTCCTAATATGTGAGCGTGTGGGCGGGCTTTTGATATAGGTATGAATCGTATGGTCTTAAAGGTGCACTATGCAACTTTCTGTTCACTGGAGGGCGCCTATTCTAAACAAAGGCGTAGATGGATGATGCAAAGTGTGAGCGCATCTTGGTCTTCACCTTACGGTGGAATATAGGACTCGGGCAGAAATCATGTTCATGGATGCGGTTATTAACGTTACTGTAGTGTGAAGCAGAGCTGAGCAAGACCGCTGGAGCGATTGTTATACAAACACATGGCTCGCGAACACCGGGACTTTTATTATGACGGGACAATCGCCGGGCATGCGCACTTCTGCTTTTTCCGGTCATGATTATAAGGTAAAGTAGCTCTGTTTATCATACTCTGTGCTTTCGCCCGGCGCTGCTGTGACTTGTTCACACTGCTAAGAGAAAAGCGCTTCTGCAGAATAAAACCGAGGGTAACGCAGATATGATGCGATTGACAGGCGACTCCCTCAAACGCTATGCTGACACATCCCGGGTCCTTGGTTAAAATAGGAATTTTCTCACAATTTACAAATAGTTGGAAACATTTGGGATCTTGTAAGTAGTCAACTGAACAAAATATATAACCCTGGCCTTGTGGTTTTTGGATATTTTTTCTGCAAAAATACTACATAGTGCACCTTTAAGTGATGTTAAATGAACATAGAAAATCCTATCTAAAATTCAGAAATTAGGTTTGCATTTAAACACTTATTGGCCAAGACACAGAATTATTTTGTGTAGATCTAAAATAACCTAATAACCTAAAGATTCTGAAATTAGATTCCCCTTAAAATTCACTTTAAGCTGTATCATTATAGAAACAATAAGACGAAAATGAGAACTGAATGTTAATGCGTCTTACATGACTAAACCAAAAGTGAAGTGCATTAGGAGTTTTTTTAATGGTTACTGAGCATATAATAGGAAATCTCTGAAAGCAGAAATTCCCCATTATTATGTAAAAGTATGTTATTTCTCATATAATAATAATAATTCATGCGCTGAAAAAAAGAAAAAAAAAGTGTCTAAACTCCGTCAGGAAAGCTGCAGTTGGAGTTTGTACCGCACTGTTAAGGGTCGTTGTCACCCAGTCATATCGCACACTAATTAAAGCTGCATATTTTATTCAAGTCCGATCTCAGATCTGCAGTTCAGCAACAGCACAGTGTTAAAAAGAGTCTATTATCTCAGGAGTCGTACCTGCCTTCTGTCAAGGCTTCCTGATCCACCAGGGATTGCAGGAGATGGGAGGTGAAGAACAGAGGCCTGAAGAAGACAACAGAAATACAACCCTTATCTGTTGATTTTCTATATAGGTCTTACTAATAATCCCTGCTGGTGTTCTTGCATAAAGTACCATTTCCATTTATTCCATTTATTCAAGTCTCCTAGAAAATAAGCAAAGAGGAAATGAGTGGCATAAGGTTTCATTGCCGTGACTCTGAACCCAGCATGACTAAAAAGGTGTGTGATTTTTTTTTTTTTTCATTTTATTTTTTTAAATCACACCATTTGGGGGGTGGGGGGTGGGAAATAATATTTTTCATGATTCTCCTGTGTTTGTATCCTGCTATTATTGTAAAAGTTCAATAAACATATTTGAGGAAAAAAAAGGAAAAAAAAAAGGAAAAAAGGTGTGTGATTATTTGACTCTCCAGGAGATGATTTATAATCAGAATACTTTTTCACTAAGAAGTTCTAGTTACAAAAACCTACAGATTTAAACTTGAGAAAACAACACAATACTGAATAACAAATGTGTGAATCAATGTCATATAAATAAACAATCAAAGGCAAGGCAATCACAAATCAAACCCGGGTGCGAAACAATGGCTGTTGCTCCAAACCTTAATTGATGTTCGTTTCTCACTCCTCCGTCCTCCAGCCCGTGACCTGGAGATCAATCCCCATGAAGGACATATCAATCTTCTAAGTGCACTGCCAGGAAAAACAGAAAAGCTTCCAAAGCAAGAAACATAGGCAGCCTGATCACATTGCTAATACATAGGTATTAAAGTTTTAAATGTTGTTGTTATGTTTTTAATATTTCAGACAAACCATGTGCAAATATAAATCAACACCATTGCTGAGTATTATTTTCTCCTTAAACCTGCAGTGAATCAAAGATAGCCTCAACTACCTTGTAAGTAATCATGCCAACGGTCTTTAGCAGATCATTAACTATGGACGCTCTGAATCCGGGTCTTAAGAGAAGCCGTGTTATCCCAGTATATCTTACTGTTAATATGAATATCATGTTCTTTTAGCAAAATAACAGGTGGATTATGTATATTACAATGGTATGATGAACTATATGCCTTTCTTCATGTTCAAAGCGTTTCTAAGGATACTGATTTTTAGAAGGCAGGTGAACAGTAACTTGGCTTTGAGTAACATTAGCAACACATTTGATAACGTATTTAAGCAAAAGGCTAATCATATTAACTACCGTCATGTGTCCGACGTTGTAAAGAGAGATACCTTTGTGCAGCGTTTACTGCGGAATAGCACTTCTGAGGCGACGTGATGTGTATTACAAAAAGACATTTTACTCACACAAGTGTGTTGCACCATTCCTGTCTGATCCAATATAGAAGGCACAGCATAGTGTCTTAATCTCAGTATAGCCCCTTTCACACTGCGATTCCGGCAAATACACAGATAATGCGACCCGGCATTTGTTCCCGGGCCGCTAGATTTAGATTTTCCATTCACACAGCGAAATGCCGTAATATGTGCGCTTTCACACACAATGCTTAACGGTCCTGGGTCGAGTTGACACGTGACATCCGGATGTGACGTATAATGGCGAGCGATCTCAGCTTCAGCGCAGATAGTAAGGAGCTCCGTGGTCTCGACTTGTGTCCAGTTTGCACACATTTCTACTTGTTTAATTTTAGTTTCTTTCGTATACGAACACTCTCTGCGTTTAAAACACCGACTAGCTCTTCTGGCACTGCAGGGTTGTATTATTGAAAAAACAAGCTCTATGAGTCGCACGATAACTACGTACATGTTGCGGCATTAGTTTCGGCTTTTGTTCACACAGCGCTCGTCCCGGGTCGAATACCGCAATATTACTAGGTCCCCGACCCGGGTCGAATTCGGTAATCAATCCCGGGACGTGGTTGCTTTCACACAGAAGGCGACCCGGCAATGTTCCGGGAAAATTGCGGGTCCGACGTGCAGTGTGAAAGGGGCTTATGTCTGCAAATCCAGCTTCGACCTGAGACTTGTTTACAAACGATTCAGCAGTGAAATGGTGCAAACACACGTATAATGTCTTCCTCACGTGAGCTGGAACTTCATTAAGAATAAAGTTCAATCACACATTCCTAATATTTTGATCGGAAGGAAGCTTATGCAGCGACTGTTCTTCCACAACCAGGGATAACGCAATATCTTGCTATATTCTTCAGCATGTTTATTGCTGTTGGCTAGCCCGATCGGATCAGCTCCATGAGTCAGTGGGCAGGGCGACTGAATTACACGTGCTTATTATTCTGTAGAGGCGGTGTTTCATCACTCGATGACGTCAAGCTGCGAACACGATCGTTTTCTTGGCCTGCTGTCTATAAAAGCTTTTCTTGGACTAACAAAGGACGTTTTTCAGCTCTGAAACTTGCAGGATATTCTTATATTACCACGACCTTTTATATATCAAAAGCTCAAGGGAAAGATGATTTCTCAGTTCATCATCTCTTTAATGATTCCGTGTATATAGTGTGTAGAGTTACATTAAGCTATTTTAAGGCATGAAGAATTCATTTTTTAAAGGGGGAAAAAAACTATGCCATTTTGGTGATAAAAGATGAATTTTAAGGGATAATTATTTCAATGCATAACATGTACAGCGGGTTTTTTTAACAGTCTATGGTTAAAACCCATATAAAAATTGCAAAAAAATAAATTCATCATAACAGTTAGCAGATCTTAGGCAGACAGCCTACTAATACTGTAATGCCAGTTGAGAATGTTCAAAGAGGACCATCAAAATAAAGCTTTACCACAATTTTACAGTTTAAATTATCATGCATTTAAATTTTCAAATGAGTATTCACTTTCAATGCATAACAGCTCAAACATTTAGTAAAAGCTCACATTGTTGTGTGCATAAGACAACATAACTCATACAGGTTTGGAAAGGTGAGTTAATTATGAAAAAGCAACCTTTTAACCTTGACTAAAGCCGGGTGCACACTGTGCGATTTTGCCCACGATTTGGTCGTCTGAGACAAATTTAGCAAATCCTAAAAGATTCCTCAGATCCCAGGCTAAAATCTGACGTCTTTGGTCGTTAGTTTGACATGTTCACCGGCAGCCGATTAATGAGCGCTGCGATCAAATTTTACCTCAGACGAAATTCTGGCAGTGTCAGAAGATTTGGCACAGAATCCTGCAGTGTGACTTCTCCTACGACGACAGTCAAATATCTTGGTTTTTCAAGACAAACTATGACCAAAACGAGAGCTAGAAACTTATTTGTAGCCAGCATTTCAGTCCCGCGTGTAATGTAGCTCACTGTCACCCAACGCGTCATTCATTGATGATATAAAGCTCCGGGTGAGTTTTCTTTTGCGCGTCCGTTTTTAGCGCGCCTTAACTATCGTGCAGTCTGACATTAATGACAACTGAGATCTTACAGTGTGACATGGCTTACATCGGGGATCATGTTCGTACATTCGCAAAGGATTTCGAAAAATCACACAGTGTGCAGGACCTCTTCTGAAATGAGTTGTAAACATCACCTGGCTGTGATATATTGTGGTTTATGATAAAAGTTACTAGAGTAATGTTTTCTTATGCAGTGCTGAACTGTTGTTATTTTTAAGACACTAAATCTATAGTGAGCATCTTTCTAAGAAGGCAAGTCTACTTAATTAATCATCACAAATGTAAAGTTTCTCTTGAGGCCTTTCCCAGCTTGTTCTCTCTTCAGTGTTACACTTTGTTCTTTTGAATGCTTGATAAAATTTCAAGGGCACCATCATATTTCTAGCTAATCAAAACTCAGGTCTTCAGGCCCACAGTTATATATGAAAACAACATTTACAAAAAAAAAAAATAAAAATGGAATGATCAAACAACCATCTGGAATCTCGTTTAATTTGACAATAATTTTATCAGCATCTTGCTCATGGATTAAAACAGCTTTAAAATTTCAGAGGAACTATCGGGGTAAAAAATAAAATCAACATTTCCCCAAGGAAATATAGTAATAAACATACATTTTCTCATCTGAACTCAATGGGTAAAAGACGAGAATCAGTTGTGAAAACTGATGTTGTTCATTGAATTGAATTGTCTGCTCTTCTCATTTTCTTTTGATTGTTTATTTGTTTGATATTTCGCATCAGGGGTTTATTAGAGTCAAAGACACATCAGATCATTTACAATGCAAGTCAGCAGCAAGACTCAAAAGAGGTGCTGTGCTTTATTCCAAAATATGGAATTTGCATCATCATTACTTTGAAAGCTGATGCTTGTTAATTCAAACAAAAGATTTCACATTTATTATATAGCCTGAAATATATTCTATGGTCATGAGATGTGAGTCATGACCGAAAGGACAAGATCCCGGATACAGGTGGCCGGAATGAGCTTTCTCCGCAGGGTGGCTGAGCGCTCCCTTAGAGATAGGGTGAGAAGCTCAATCACTCAGAAGGAGCTCAGAGTAGAGGCGTTGCTCCTCCACATCGAGAGGAGCCAGCTGAGGTGGCTCAGGCATCTTTTTCGGATGCCTCCTGGATGTCTTTCTGGAGAGGTGTTCTGGGCCTGTCCAACCAGGAGGAGACCCTGGGGAAGACCTAGGGCACACTGGAGGGATTATGTCTTCTTGCTGGCCTGTGAGCGCCTCGGGGTTCCCTCTGAAGAGCTGGAGGAAGTGGCTAGGGAGAAGGAAGTCTGGGTGTCTCTGCTTCTCTGCTTATGTCCCCGCGACCCAGCCCTGGATAAGCGGAAAATGATGTATGGATATCCAGAAATCGTTCCTTACACAAAAGACAAAATACACGTGAGCTTTTGCAGTTACTGTAGGCCATGTTAAACAGGTAGAAAGCATGCTTCTGCTGCCTTTGGCTTTTGGCTTGCTAAGTTGTGGACACCTACATTTCAACTATGTTACTGATCTGCCCACATTGCACTATGATAATTGAAATTAGCTGGATAACATCACCGGTTTCACCAGAGTGGCTGTACAGCCAAATCAAATTCTGTTGTATTATCTTCCTGTTAACACTGTGAAGCTGGTTAGAAACAACTGGACTTGTAAAAAGCATTATATTAATAAATGTGATTTGATTTGATTTTCTACCATTAAACAGTAGCAGTGCATTATGAAAATGGCTAGCAACATGCTGCACGTTTAACAATTGGTTTTAAATAATATATACATATTAATTGAGACTCACTAGCTCACTATTTTTTAAATGCATATGACATGGATTTATGATACATCTTACATTAAAATTATTATTTTTCAACAAAACATTTAACTCTTGTTCTCGCTCTTGTAAGTCACCCTCTCTGACAGGGACAGCTTGTGCTTTCACTGGGCTTTATATTCGTACCAAATGCACAAGGGGCCGCACATTGTCAGTCAATGTCATGAAACCACTTTATTGTGGTTGCAATTTTCTTCATTTTTCACCTTTTACCTTGTCATCTTCCAAAGAACATATTTTGCCGTTCATTTGCTTACATGGACAGAGCTTTGTATCCATAATGGCTCAGACACTGCACGTTAATATTACTCTGAGATCTGTCAAAAGAAATCTGTCGGGTGTGATCACTGAAATCACTGTCCCAATATGTTGTGCAATTTTGTGTGACAGCAAGTTTGTAATCTATTTAAAAAAAGGCATGTCCATTAAGGCCCCTGGATAATTCTTCTGCCGCCCTGTCCTTTTTTAAAGGGCATATATATATATATATATATATATATATATATATATATATATATATATATATATATATATATATATATATATCTCACACACACACAAACACAGTAACATGGATTTCCCAAATTCTTTTTAACCCTCTGGTGCTCTTCGGTCATTTCTGACCGAAAAATTTTCTGTTTTAAAATTTTAAAAATCCCAGCTTCATCAGAATGATATGAAACTTGGTGACTTTTTTAGCATTAGGTATGTAAACACACAAAAAAATTGGGGTCATGATTCGAGCATGCTAATTGGTCATTTAAAAAAAAGTAACGTTCATTGTCTTCGGTCATAAATGACCGACCATAGGAAAATAATGGGAAATCGGCAAGAATACAAAAATTCTCTGAATATTTGTGTGTACAATCTACAAATCGGCCACAATGCTGAAAAAAAGTACACAGCAGTAAAGGGGTGACACTCTAAAACATCAGGAGTGTGATACTGACACATCCACTCACACACACGCACACTTATACACACACACACCTATGAAAAATTTAATCTATGAACCACATTTAGAATTTTTAAAAATCACATCTTCATCTGAAAATTATAAAACTTGGTTCCTTTTCTAGCATTAGGTATGTAAACACACACACAAAAATTAGGGCATTATTCGGGCATGCTAAGTGGTCATAGAAAAATTACTTCCACTTGTGCTCTTCGGTCAAAAATGACCCCCATAGGAAATGAATGGGAAATCTGCAAAAACACAAATATTTGCTGGATATTTGTGTGTACAATCTACAAATCGGCCACAATGCTGAAAAAAAGTACACAGCAGTAAAGGGGTGACACTCTAAAACATCAGGAGTGTGATAATGACACATCCACTCACACACACGCACACTTATACACACACACACCCATGAAAAACTGAACCTATGAACCACATTTTGAATTATTAAAAATCACATCTTCGTCAGAATGACATGAAACTTGGTGACTTTTCTAACATTAGGTATGTAAACACACAAAAGAATTGAGGGCATGATTCGAGCATGCTAAGTGGTTGTAAAAAAAATACTCCCACTTGCCATAGGAAATGAATGGGAAATCTGCAAAAACACAAATTCACAGAAAAAAAAAAAATCACCATTTCTAAAAAAAAGTAATAATATAAAAATGGTATTTGATTATTTTTATATATTTATTCAAATCCAGCTAAAAAAAATTATTAAATGTGTTGAAAAGTGAACTTGTGAACGAAGTGAATGAAGTGAACGAATTCAAAAGCCCCTCCATAGAGACCTCTAGTGGATATCACCCATGGTTGCATAATTTCTTAAATAATTCCAAAAGAGGGCGCTAATCTGCCTTCAGTTATTTTTTTTGAAGGCCTAGTCTCTATTTTAACCTAAAACACTGCAATCAAAAAAAAAATTAAATAAAATGTTTTAAAAAATATATATTTTATAATTTTAAATGGCAAAAATAGACAATAATTATTGCATAAATATTAAAAAATACCATCAAATCATCTCAAAATACAAAATTAAAAAGAAAAAATATTATTGAAGAAAAATAAATTGCATTGGTTTTAGTGGGGTGGAGGAAGTTTAATTTTTAGGTGTCCGGTCACTTATGACCGGGAAGACAACCAATGTAACCCGTAAACGAGGAGCACCAGTTAAAACCATGAGAAAAACCATCTTTAAGGTCAGAAGTTTGTCAGACACTGACTCTAGAGGTTCAAAGGGGGTCTTGACCAAAGGGATCACAGTGGATGCTGATGCCATGAGACCTAACACTCTAAGGTACTGAGGAACAGTGAAATATTGGACTAGCCTGACTTTGCTCACGGTGTGCTGAATGGCATTCTCTTGAGCCTAAACCCTAGATAAACTAGATGAGCAAACACAATGTCTCTGTATTGAACTGCCACCTCTCGCAATTGTACTAGTATTAACCAATCGTCTATGTCACTCAAAATGGGAATGCCTCGCCATCATAATAGAGCCAGTGCTGCATCCATTGCATTTTGTATACGTGTGTAAAATTGATAAGCTTCGCCCCAGAAAGCGAACCTCAGAAACGTTGTGTTGTGGCAATATTTCGATGTAAAAAATTGCATCTTTGAGATCGATTGTGACAAACCAATCAAGATGTTGAATTTGCAACCACCATCAAAAAAATGTCTTAAACCATTGGTTAACATCTTGAACTTGAGCGCTTTGACTATACGGTTTATGCCTCGACCTAAGATTCAGCGCAACCCCCATCCTTCTTGGGAACCAGGAAGGATCTAGTAGCCCGACTCCTTCTCTGGGACATGATCTATGACCTCTTTGCCCAGAGTTGTAGCTCTTGTAACAGTAAGTGTGCCAGCTCCAGCTTCACGGAATTGAAGACCATGGCATTGAAACGTGGATGATGACAAATACATTGGATCCTGTATCTTTGTACTGTGCTTAACACCCAGAAACGCCTGGCAGAAGTTTCCATGCTGCCAGACTCTCTGAGAGAGGTATTTATTTTAACACTTCCTGTTGAGGGGATGTTAGATGTTCTGGATGATAGCAGAATTTAGACACGGAATGTCTAACATTTTGCTGGAAAACCCTGCCCACCAAATCACCAGAGGTGGCTGGGATGGAGTGGTTTTGTGAGGGTAGTAGGAAGTAGGGGTGGCACGGTTCATAAAATCCACGGCTCGGTTCGTAACATGGTTTTAGGGTCACAGTTTTTGGTTCTGTATGGTTCTTTTTTTTTTTTTTTAATTGTTAAAGCTCCAACATAACATTTTTCATGTTATCATGTCAATTTGGATCAGAACTTTAGTCTTTAATTCAGCATGAGCAGCTTTTTGCCCAAGCTTCAAAGGCCTGTTTAAATTATTAAAACTAGAAGCTTATCTTAACTTGAATGTTACATTTATCATGTGAACTATACTCACAACATGTTATATGCATTTGCTGCAGATATATTCTGCCCATGATAAATCAAAGCAGGAGAAGGACAGGTGTCAGAGAAGAACAGCAGAGAAGGAGACAGAATGGACGATATTCGTCTGTATGTGCAATACACGACACACGGTTTAGCTGCGCGAGACAAACGCTGGCAGTGTGAGTGCACAACGGGCTCCCGTCCATTCACACTTCTTCTGCCCTGCCAACACACTGCTTGCGCGTGCGGTGTAAAGCTGGCATTATATGATGCTGGTGCATCCTCCAACTCCGGCCAGCCTTCCTTATCTCTCCCACCTGCCATTTCTACACATGATGTGACCTGCAGCACTCCACTTTTACTGTATGGCCACACACACACACACACACCTCTTATTTTGCATGAAAAGGACACCCATAGTCTGAGGTAACGTACGGATACATTGCACATGCGTTGAACCATGCGACGCATATGCTCCAAAACGAGACAAGCGAACCGAAAGGTTCAGGCTTTTTTCATGTACCATGCCACCCCTAGTAGGAAGGGGCAAGCAAATGTTTGACGCGCCCTTTCCCACTGGCGACTACCCCTACCAGACTGGGCGCAAGACCATAAGGACTTATTTTTATTAATAATAGTCCCGAGATCCACCCTGGGAGTTTGTTGAGTGTGAAGTGCCGGCCCCGAGTGTTTTCGAGGAGGAGCGCGACTCGCTACACTCTGCTTTATCGCCTCTCTTTTTCTTGAAGGACCAGGGAGAGGTTGGGTGGTCGTTAGCCCCTCCCTTCCAGGAACTGTACAAAATACATAGATTAATTCCTCAGCAGATGTATTGTCGTGCGAAGGAAAAGGTTAGAGGTTGGCTGCTTGGAGTCTGCAAACCAAAAATAGATTTATTATCATCCCCTGCATGACCCAAAGAAACACCAGGCTGTACTTCGGTATCACATGAGGAAACATATAGATCTGGCGAGTGAGCAAGCAAAAGAGACTTGTTCGTCAACCAAATCCCTGCGGTAGCCACATAATGGTAATATAGGTGCGCTCTGGAAGTAGCTAAGACGAGCAGGGACGAGCATAGGAAAAGAACATGGCGGAACACAGCGCTTAATTTGTTGACACATTTTTCTGCTTGGTTTTCTTTGGATTTATCTCTTTTCAATTGTGAGACAGAGATGAGAAAGAGAAAATCTGCACACTGCCAGTTGAAATCTAACTCCTAACAAAGATCTGTAGTCAGATAAAGAGAGAGAGCTTTTTTTAATGCACACCAACACAAAATGGCCTCTGAAGACAAAGACCTGATGACGCACCTGTGGCTCATCTATTTATAGCTTCTGATGCTGGCGCATTCTGATGATGTCACTAGCAGTGGCTATACAAGCTCTAGGTCAATTTCATTGACTTGTTTTTTTACACAGTACATTCACAGCTGGTCACGATAAAGAAGTTCCCATTGCGCTTAGCAGCACGTCATGGACTGTAGATTAGAAAAGGAACTATTTGAATTTGTAATATGTCATTCTCTGGAGGCAGGGATGTGCAAATATATTTTCCCATTTAATGCCACAAGATTGAGCCATTTTTTGAGCTTGATTAAATAAATGCATTGTTTATAATATGGAAGGTGTTGAAATTGGTAGCAAAGAAATCAATGTTATTTTTTTATTAAAATAAAATTTGTTTAATGTTATGGTCACTTTAAGAACCAAGGTCTAAATTGGCTTCAATGTGTTTTTGGTTTATATATATATATATATATATATATATATATATATATATATATATATATATATATATATATATATATATATATATATATATATATATATATATATATATATATATATATAACCGTGTCTGGGGTCTCTCCTCAACCACCACTATGAATACAGTAAATACTGACAGTGCAAAAGCTGAAGTGGACGTTTAAATGTGAAGAGTTCAATGGCAAACTGCTCTGAAGTGACTTGTTTACATACAGTCTTTATAAATAATCTTCATTATACAAGCGCCTATCAATCTCTGGCCCTTTTGTTTGTTTCCAGGAAATTCATTTCATGGACCAGCTTTAATTTTTAGAGAGGCCATTTGTTTTTTTAGCTAGGGAAAAACAATTATATATATATATATATATATATATATATATAGACAGTATATATTAGGGCTGTCCTCGACTAAGGATTTACACATTCGAATCAGAATTGTTGAATGTTTCTATAGTCGATTGATAGTTGAATTATCTATGTGTGTGTGAATGGGTTAGAAGGGGCACGACACTTGTCAGTAGAAGGGTAAAACTATTGTTATTTTCTTTTACACACTGCACACAGCAGCAACTTTTAATAAAGCGACCAAAACTGCCTGCCAACTGACAGACAAACTGACAATGGCTTTCTTATTTAGGTTTAAATCCTAAAAGGTAATGTGGTGGATAAACATTCATAAACCGTTTTCTCATATAATGTTAATGCCGCGATCGAAATCCAGAACATCACACAAATATATACAATTTTGATAAATAAACCTTTGAGTGCGTTTACATGCACGTTCTTCAGCCGACTGTGCCTAAAGGGGGTGAAGGATGCGAAGTTCAGCACTGCGCCTCAGGATCTCACTCCGCCACCTGACGCACACATTAGCTATATACACGCAAGCTCAATTTTGAATTGACTGACAGAAGAGCTGCACGATGAGTGTATCTTGTAGCACAGGGTTAAATCAATATGTACATTGATGATTTGAGGGAAATATAATATAAATTAAATATAAAACTTTGAAAAAGCGCTCTGTGGTGCGGCAAGATTTAAAAAAACTTCCTGAGTGGCCGCGGACAGGTGCTGAATGCTGCCGCCGGTGTGTGTACACTCATTGAACGTTTTCGAATTTTAAAGGCACGGTGCGAAGCTCAGCGCCCTTAAAGGGGTCGCACACCGGATGCTCAGCTCAGCTCAGCGCCGTGACACGTCTTTAAAATATTGAGCACCCCCATATTGCCAAAATGGTATGATCCTTGTTTCATAACACCCGCAAAGATTCGACCGTGAGATCGGTGGTCGAATTAGGCTCCGCATATCGATGCATCGAATCTTCGACTATTCGGGGTCACCCCTAATATATATATATATATGATGCACATCCAGGGCACAAAGCTCCTGTTCCACCACATCACAAGGATGCTCTATTGGGTTGAGATCCCGTGACTGTGGGGGCCATTTTAGTACAGTGAAGTCATTGTCATGTTCAACAAACCAATTTTAAATGATTCAAGCTTTGTGACATGGTGCATTATCCTGCTGGAAGTAGCCATCAGAGGATGAGTACATGGTGGTCATAAAGGGATGGACATGGTCAGGGGCCTAAAGTGTGCCAAGATAACATCCCCCATACAATTATACCACCATTACCAGCAGGTTGCAGTTACTAGCTTGACAGTGCGTCTGTAAATTCTAGCAGAGGACCAAGTGCTTTGCTTACCGCCTCCAGCACCTGAACATCTTGCCTTGTTGGCACAAGGTGCCTGTGCTTTTTGTCTGCATTTAAAACATGACGAATGGCATTTTCTTGCTCAAGAAACCTCTCTATCACGCGCTGTCTTGAGCCACGCGTCATCTTGTTGGTGACCCTGTGATCAGTTTGTGTTGAGGAAGCTTCAGCTGCTCTTGTGCATCAGCAAGAGCTTTTTTCTTTTTCCAGGTGCTGGAAAAAACAGTGACGATTTTCTTGCATACTTCAATGGCTCTGTCTATTCTAGGGTCCCGCATGCTCCTCTCTGGAAAACATTTAAAATAAAGCATAATAGACTTATAACATTGAACATTCAAAGTGTGAATGTATGAATGACATTTCATAATATTTTATACTACTATTTTATATTATAATTATTATATTTTAATTTATATTTTAGTTTTATTATATTCCTGTCATTTTATTTGGCTATTTTACAGTTTTAAAACAGCTTTGTTTATTTTTCTTATTTGCATTTTTAATCATTCGGGGCCACTGCCAGTTGTTAATCCGTAATGCACTGACAACGTTAGCCCCACTGTCTGTTGTCATGCAAACCATGCGATCTTCGGGGAACGACCATGATGCCAGTGCATCTTTTAGACCTTGAGCAATTATGTTGCCTGTGTGGTCATCTGGAAAGTAAGATGTCTGGAGACAGTAGCTTTGGAGTTGCCCAGTGTTATCAATGAAATGTGCTGCCAGGAAGAGGTATGGCTCTGACGTTCTGCTTGTCCACAAATCGGCTGTTGTGGCAAAATATAAAACCTTCTGCACTTCATAAGCAAGAGTCTGGTGACATGATTTTGAACATTTTACATTTAAAACAGCTTATTATGTAAGTAGCCAATGGGCCTGTTTGACTTGATGCAAAGGTTTGTTTTTGTGATTAAGATCAATTTAAAATATTACCCGAACATCCGTTTTCCTGTGTGCGGAAATCGTCTCAGGTTATAACTATAACCATAGTTCCCTGAGAAGGGAACAAGACACTGCGTCCACTTGGGACAGCTTTGGGAACACCCCCAGTGTGTTGTGACACGACCAGGAAAGGATAAATACACCTCCGGTCCAATCAGACCTCAGTAACACTGCCGAAGCAAAGATCCTAGGGATGCAGGGAGTATGGCAAGGGGACACAGTGTCTCGTTCCCTTCTCAGGGAACTATGGTTATAGTTATAACCTGAGATGTTCCCTTACGATGGAACTTTACACTGCGTCCACTAGGGACAGCTTTGGGAACGAAATACCAAAACGCCATAATACCAAATTACCTGTCGTGTGAAACTGCACATTCAAGACAGAAGCACTGATGAACCTGGAGCGCACTCCAGATCAAGATCATAATATCTTACAAACGTAAGGGGCGAGGACCAACCGGCCGCATCGCAGACATCTTTGAGGGAAACCCCCGAAACCAAGGCCTTAGAGGCCGCCATACCCCTACTAGAGTGAGCTCTGATAGCTAAGAGGCAATGCTGACCAGAAGACTCATAAACTAGAGAAATAGCCTCGACTATCTAGTTGCTCAGTGTGTGTTTGGACGCAGGAAGACCCCTATTATGCGGGCCAAAACACACAAACAATTGATCCACTTTTCTCCACAGGGCAGCTCTGTGGACATAAGCATTGAGTGCTCGCACTGGACATATAAGGTTCAATTTTTCACCAACGGGTTCCTCCCTACAGTGATACCATCCACATGGGCATGGTATGCTGATATAGCTGACATATACACATTTAGTGTAGAAGGGGTTAACCCGGAAGAGAAACGATCTTGTAGAAAATCTAGCACTGAACCAACAGGGCAGTTGACTGGATCTAGCTGTCGTTCTTGACACCAAGAAGTGAAAAGCCTCCACTTCAGGGCATATAGTTTCCTCGTGGATGGAGCTCTGGAGCTAAGGATGGTCTCTACAATCTTAGTTGAAAGACCAGATTCTATGAGTTCAGCCCCCACATAGGCCAAACCCACAGGTTCCACATTTCTGGGCGGGGTGAAATATTGAGCCCTCCGTCTGAGATAGAATATCCCTCGTGATCGGAATCTTCCAGGGTGAGCCATCGAGCAAAGCTACAAGGTTCGAGAACCAAATCCGGCTCGGCCAGTAAGGAGCTATTAGCAGTAGACTTATCCCCTCCTGGCGAATTTTCTCCAGAACCCCCTTGGAGCAGAACAACTGGTGGAAAGGCATACAGACGCAGACCCTGAGCTGAGCAACCTTCCATTACCACTCCCCAGCCTGTGAGAGAGGCATCCGTCGTGAGAGTGACTCGACGACACTGCCCTCACAAGACAGGACCCTGGGACAGGAACCAGTTTTTCTTCCATATGACCAAGGCTCAGATGCACCACCGTGTAATCTTGATCATACGAAAAGGGTTCCCCCTCGGGGAAAACCCTCTGGTCCTGAGCCAGCACTGTAAAGGTCTCATGTACAGCAGGCCAAAAGGTATTACGATGGACGCTGCTGCCATCAACTCCAACAGTTTTTGAAAGCTAGGCCAGTGAGTGACTGGCCTAGCTTTACTCTTTCGACGGCTGATATAATAGCAGTAATGCGTGCAGGCACAAGAACCGCCCGCATCAACACTGAATCCCAAACTACGCCCAAAAACCGCAACCGAACCGCCATCTCCTCCGACTGTGCTAACATCAGCCAGTCGTCTATATGGTTCAGAATGCGTATGTCCTGCAGCCTGAGCGAAGCCAGCGTTGCATCTACGCATTTTGTGAACGTGCGGGGTGAAAGAGCTAGGCCAAATGGAAGAACCCGATATTGGTAAGCTTTGCCCCCGAAAGCGAACCTCAGGAACTTCCTGTGTTGTGGAAGGATGGAGACATGGAAGTATGCGTCCTTCAGATCTATTGTGACAAACCAATCCTCGGATCTGATTTGAGTCACAATTTGACTTAACGTCAACATCTTGAATTTTAGTTTTCTGACTGTACAATTCAGATGATGAAGATCTAATATGGGACGCAACCCTCCATCCTTCTTTGGAACTATGAAGTATCGGCTGTAAAAACCTGAGTCTCTGTCCTATACAGGGACTTGTTCTATAGCCTCCTTTTTTAATAACAAGAAGTAGTCTCTACTTCCTGTTCCATTATCAGAGCCCGCTCCGGATGCACTAATGTTAAAAGCACTCTGTTGAATCGAGGTGGGCGGAACCCAAACTGAATTCTGTACCCTCTCCCTATCGTCTGCAGGACCCAAAGCGATATATTTGGTAAAAGCTTCCATTCTGCCAGAAAATCTACTAAGGGAACCAGCCTCTCGAGGCTGGTCTCTGATATTTTCACGCCAGCCACCTCGGTGGCCTGAGACATATTGCTGGAAACCGCTGCACCCCGAAGCACCAAGGGTGGCAGGGTTGGCAGAACGGTCCCCTGAGGGCAACGAAGTGGAGTGGGCACCGTATACTGAGGTAAACACCCATCCACTGGCACCACTGGCATCAGGAGCTCTTTTAAACCGAAGCCTTCTTTGCCTGAAGCACAACCCTCAGGTCGGTCTTCAGCTTAGAAGTCTTGGGCTGAGAGCGCCGGCCCGGCCCACCAAATCTCTGGTGTGGAGCACGCGACGCGACGCGACACTCTCTTTCTGCTGCTGCCTATATGAAGAGCCTAACGGCTGGGGCTGCTCACGCTCAGCAGCCCCAGGGGGTTGGTGGCGACACGGTAAATATTTTTTAAAAGCCTCCGCTTGCCTCTTACCCTCCTGAAATCTGTCGACGACCGTGCCTATGGCGTCGCCGAACAGACCAGAAAGATTAAGCGGGGCATCAGATAAATTGAGCCACAAATGTCTCTCTGTTGCAACCAAGGCTGCCATAGATCGCCAAATAGCTCTGGCGGTCTCCTTGGTGGCTCTCAACGATAAATCTGTGGCTCGACGAAGTTCTTGAACTACTTCAGGGCTCCACCCTTCACTGCCATCCAACTCACCCAGCAGTTCAGCCTGGTACGCTTGTAAAATACTCATTGTATGTAAACAAGCATCAGCCTGCCCTGCTGCCATGTACGCTTTCCCCACCAGCCCTGAGGTTGTTTTTAGTGGCTTAGTGGAGAGCGTAGGGGCCTTCAGACAGATAGCTCGCAAGCGTCTGATCTACTTTAGGCATCACCCCATAACCATATTCTTTCAGCCCCCTTATATCACTGTATGTTTTCACTTGAGGGCTGAAGAGACGTGATGAATATGGCTTCTCCTACGATCTACACAGCTCACTGTGTAAATCGGGAAAGAAAGGCAGGACCTGTGGTGATGGTGAAATATTAGGTGTAAGAAAATGCTTGTCTAATTTGCTTTTGGGACAAGTGCCTTGTTTCTCGGCTGGCCATTGAATATTTAACTTAGCCACAGCACGAGTTATCACCTCCACCAGCTCTTCATGTGCTGGGGAAAGAGATGGCGAATCATCTTCCCCCAAACCGACGCTCAACACATCCACCTCCGAACTGGAGTGTTGAGATGACGGGCTCTCATCCCGGGCGGAAGAAGCCGCAGCGTGGGCTTCTGACACCGGGATTTGAGCGACAGATCTCGCGGGTGAAGGCAGAGAAAGAGCGCTCGCACCCGTCTCAAATCCCTCCGTGAGATCCATCTGCGATCCCCACGATGTCCTTCTCTGCTGTGCCTCGCCAGCAGCGGGTCCAAAACCAAAGGGAACGCGAGCCTGATCACCCTTCTCGAAGAGTGACAGGCGGGAGCGGAGCGTGCGAAGCGGCAGCCTCTCACAATGCTCGCAGTCAGACCCCTCGAAGGCTGACAAAGCATGCTCCACTCCCAAACACATCACACACAAATCATGTGTATCTCCCCCCGTAAGGAAACGGGGACACGGGGGAGCACACTGTTTGAAAGATGATGTGTTCGCCATGACTGTTTTAATATTGAAGCTGATTATATCGGACAGACAACAATAAATAGACAAGACAGTTTTACACAGAGTGCTTTGCTGAGGTAAAAAGGTGAGGTCTGATTGGGCCGGAGGTGTATTTATCCTTTCCTGGTCGTGACGTCACCCGCCCGTGACGTTCACGTTTGCCATTGGCTGAGTTGACATACATAGCATCAGATGCTATCACACTGAAGTGATAGCAAGTTGTTCCCGAAGCTGTCCCTAGTGGACGCAGTGTAAAGTTCCCTCATAAGGGAATTGTTTAGCTGTGACAACACAAAACCATAGAGGGCAAAACACGTGCATGCATATTGCCCGCGGCATCCTTGCATTCCAGCACAACTTCAGCAGAGGAGCAGGGCCGTGCAGAGACCGCTAGAGGGGCAGGTGATCAAAGTATAAAAGGGGCACATGGAACAAGGCTTTTACTCAGGCTGTGCTCAAAATATCAATACAGCAATATATTGTTACACATTCCTTTCTCATATTTGCGTTCGATACGGATATTTCTGTATTGATATGGCAGCAAATGCTGTGATGCAGTTTTGAAAAAGAAACCATTTCAAAGGTCAAAAGTTTAAAAAAATATTTTCTTTGCACCTATTAATAACTAATGGGATTAGAAACTTTTATACTTATGATTCTGTTATACAGAATAGTAAAGAAAAGCTGTTATAGTACACTGTGTACGACATGGTAATTATTCAAAATCAACGTGGCCCATTTCGTACAGTACATAATAGTTTTAATTAATGCCATGTCAGTATATGTGGCTATTTTCCTGGTAAAAACTGAATTACAAGTTCAGTTGAGTTACATTTATACAATAAAAAAAAAAAACCAAGCAAAAAAACCCAAAAAAACAAATAGAAATATTATACAATATTTTTAACATTAACGTCTAAAAACTTTTCTGGTAAAATCTTTTAATCTTAAATTCCTAAATAAATCCTTTAGTGGGTTTGCTGCTGATACTGCTGGAGTATATCTGAGACTATAGACATTAAAGCAAGCATATGAGATATATTAGCTGATTAAACAATTGGTATGTGACCGTGACAAGATGTAAATATTGCTGAAAGTGTTTGTAACTCGCTCACTGTACTGCAACTGCTGTCAAGGCTGATTGCAACAAGAAGAGGGAGATGCTCATATAGGCTGCTGCACACCAAGAGCTGTGGAGAGAAAATAAGATTCAGAAAAGCATCTGAGAAAGAAACATTAATAGAGGGAAAGGATGAGGGCCATGGCAGGGGTAAGAGTGAGAAAGAAAAAGCTATATAGACAGTGATCATAATTTCATATATTGCATTGTGACTCTGAGATGTAGTTGGATTTTGATGATATTATGTCTAATATAAATATAAATAAAGAAACTAAAATGTGTGTGTTCATTCTGTCTGCACCTACTAAAAATCACAGAGTCCTAGTAATCTTACCAATAAGTGGAGGATGAGTTGTAGGCATTTAAACAAAGGCTACATGTGTTATGCTGTTCGTAAACCAGCTAGATCGGGATCCACTGCCTTTTGCTGCCTCAAGGAGCTCCTTCTTTTTTTTGTTTTATTCTCCTCTCTTTGCGAGGCATCTTTGCACTGCAAAACACACAAACAAAGGGACATTTACATAACTTTTCGTTTAATCTACTAGGGCCATATCGCATTTATTCTGCACTTTGATGTTAGGTCAGGTTTATTTTATATTGACATCGATATTTTTAAATGTATTATTTCCAGAGATATATTATTGAGTTTACAGACTATAGTGATTTTGCTGTTGTAAACACTACTGTTACAGAAAAACATATTTCATATTAAAATTAGTGCTGGGAATCGATCTGAACAAATTAACTAATTAATCAAAAAATTTCTGTAATTAATCATGATTAATCACGATTTAAAAATATGGGCGTTTTTAATATTTTAATAATGTCATAATTTCAGTTACTCTCCAAATTAATGTAGAAACAATTTAAAGACAGCATATTGTAAATATGTGTTGTATTGGCATCTTTTTATGAATGAAGGCCAGTATCACTGATCTCTGTCTCTATGAAACATTATAACATTGCATTACAGTATAAATTAAAGCTATTTCAACATTTATTAGGCTTTAAAAAACACTTAATTTAAGTGAACTTAAAACAATCTTTATATAAACCCATTATAATAAATGTTATATTTACACGTGGCCTTCCCTGTTAGACATATACCAAAAACGTAATAGTTAACGTAACAACTTTCTAAACTGCACAAATAATAAATTAAATACAGATGTATTTTCATTAAAGCTACAATATTCTGTGTGATGAACATTATTGACATGAACATGAATCCTGTTCTGAATATATATATATATATATATATATATATATATATATATATATATATATATATATATATATATATATATATATTTAAATGAAAATAAAAACAGATATTGGCTAATTCAGAGGATGATAAATCAGTATAAGCCTTTACCAGTGTTGGAATAAGTTTTTTTAATAAATATTTTTAAGTAAAACAACAGAAAAGGATAAGACTCTACGAGTAACTCGACGCCCGTGAAACTTTACTCCATTAAACAGCAAACTAATGTTAAAGGTGCCCTAGAATGAAAAAATGATTTAACCTTGCCAAAGGGAAAAAGCCGAATCATCGGGACTGCAGATAAACAAGCGACACTGAAGGATAGCAAAAACGGCAACTCTCATTGACAAGTCATGTTCAGGCTGTGCAGGGGACGTGAGGACTTTCATATGTCATATGGTTAAGGTTTATTATCGGATACCACAACAATTTCATTCAAAATTTTTGTTTGTTCGGCCCATTTCAAGCAAGCTTTGCTCAGCGTCTTAAACTGAAGAAAGGGGCAACTATATTCCTGCAAGCAGTAAGTAGTAATTTATCCACTTATTGACTGTTTAAACAATTTCTGATTAAATTGAAAGTTTCTTAGAGAGACAGATAACGCAAGATGTTAGTACAGTAACAATAGGAAACACCAAGTACCACACCAAACTAAATAGTGTGTCTAATGACAAAGGTTAATATTATTTTGTATTACAAAATACAACCGCAGATACGTTGCTTACAGATCGTTCACTCGATCCTTCTAGCAAACGTCACCTTTTCCAACATATAAGTTAAAACAACAGTCATTTGACAAGGTATTATTCAATTTGTAAAAAATATAAGTTATAATTTAAAAATATAAGTAAAAATATAACTGCAGTGTAGGCCTATAATGTTTTTGCATGCTTGTATTTCAGAGTACACCACACTGCGTAGCAGCATGTTATATAAACATGCAATATCGTTGACGAAAAAAGAAAAGTCCAAAATGTAGACTGAATGACACTTTAAGCAGATCATCTCAAATAGAGATTGCTGAAATGCAGCTTACATGTTTATTGGTGTTTTCAGATCATCCGCATGAGAGATAGAGCTTGCGTGCATATGGTTGCCAGATTGGACATGTTTAGGTAAAACACAGGATAATATACGTGTTTTTTTCCACAGAAAAAGCTCTGTTTGGGGGATTTAAATGACTGAAATCTTGCAACCGCAAGCTAACAATCTCTTTCTCGTGCGCGGATGATCTGAAAACACCAAATAAACAAGTAGGTTGCATTTTAGCAATCTTCTATTTAATATGTTTAGCTTAAAGTGTCATTAAGTCTGTCTTTGTTCCGTCAGGACGGTCAGGACTCACGAGCCGGCTCGCTGAACAACTGAACTGCTGAAATAAGCCAATGAGAGCAAAGCTCAACATTAATATTCATGACTCTTCTGAATAAGGCAAAAACAGAATATTACATCCTAGGGACAATTTCTAGGGTTGTAAATTGACCTGTAAAACTCTATCTGGAATATGTTTGCCCTTAAATAAGCCACATACCCTCTATGTAGATATCAGAGAATAATTTAACATATTCTTTTAACTCATTCTAGGGCACCTTTAACGTTACTTCTACAAACTAGACTTACAGAAAACAGCAATATAAACAACAGCTCCATGATCTCTCCACGCCGTTCTTGTAAAATAATAAAAAATAATACTAAACAAACACTTCGCTGAGAACAACACTTACCAGTAGCCGCAGTATTGAAGAATCCTCTTCTCAGTCCACTCTCCACTGGCACAAGCGGAGTGAGAGATGAGGTCGTCGGGTGAAAGGTCATCATCATGTGATTCATTTTATTTTTAATTATTTAATTTTACTAATAGTTAGATGGGGCAGGCCTTCACAAAAGGGCCTACTACACACACACACACACACACACACACACACACACACACACACGTAGTGTTTACATGTTTTATGGGGACTTTCCATAGGTGTAATGGTTTTATACTGTACAAACCGTATTGTCTATCTCCCTACACTGCCCCTTTAAACCTACCCATCACAGGAAACATTCAGCATCTTTACTTTCTCAAAAAAAAAACTCCTTCTGTGTGATTTATAAGATGTTTTCCTCAACATCTTGTAAATTGATGTTCGGACCTAAAAATGTATATGATATTGCCATCTTTGTGGGGACATTTTGTCCCCATAACGTAGGGAGTACCAGCACACACACACACGCACGCACGCACGCACATATATATTGCCTTGACAAAAGGAGAACTTTGGGCAAAGAGGGGCAAAGAGGCAGGTGCTCAAGCACCCTCCGTCCCCTCACCCCCTGCACGTGCCTGGAGAGGAGCGCAGTCTTGAAGCCATCAACAGTTGATGCAATCCTTTTTCTGCATAAAACCTTATTTAGCCTAAACTTTGATGGATAGATAATGTAAATAGATCACATGTTGCAGTTTAGTAGCCATACAGTTTTCGAGAAAAATGGTGAGAATGACTTTCATTTCAATAAGCTGCATTTGTGTTGTGGTAATGTTTTGGTCTGTTAGCCATTTTTGGTAGACCTTTGTTAATTTAATTTCAATTGTCTGTTTGATTGGGCTCTGTGTTAATGTGTGCTTTGCTGTCCCATGTGCACGCTGAAGTGCTCATCTGTGAAAATTTCAGAATGCCTTCCTACAGTTGCTTAATAAAAGCGGGCTTTACACACAAAGAAATCTGAGTGTCATTAGTGTGAGGGAACATTGCTTTATTTTAACTGTGTCGGGCTCAGACATACAGTAATTATCTGAACGCCAGCAGGGCTCGGGTTGGGTTCGGTTACTGCTCTGTTGGACGCGGGCCAGGCTCGGACAGAAAACAGTGGCTTGATCTGCACTCTAATCCAGACCTGAGGCACAGGTAGTTTTCAGGTAAATTAAGGTTTGGACCCCAAATGATGAAAAACACAATTTTAAATATGGTACTATACATTGCAATGTATATGACATTTAATATAAAAATATCAAAGCTTATTCATGAAGCCACCCTGAATAATTAGAAATTTCATTAGAGGAGAAAGCTTGTTTAATTAAGGAAAAAGCCAAGAGATTGCCTCATGTCAACACAAAACTGTCAAAATACATTTAAGTATCTAGTTTTCGGTCATGCACATATAATGAAGCAAACAAGGCTATTCATCCAATTTTATGTAAATAAAAAACAAGTTTTCTAATTATGAGCTACTATTTTGATTTGAAGCATTTTTGTTGCCCTTCTGATCATTTCAAGGATACTAAATTACATTTTACCAAAGGGATAAATATGATTGATCTGTTTAGCTTACAGAAATATTTAGCACATAAAGATGACAGCCAACACTTTGTCAAGTTCTCAAATATAGAGATGAACATGTTTTAACAGGAGATGTGATTTCAAATGCCACAATATATGACAGATTAGATTTGCACCTCATAATAAATCAATGCTGAGTCTGAATGTGGATCATCTGGCATAACAGGGGCACATGCTTGACAAATGAGATATGTGAACAATCACTTTGAAAAATGCCAGCCACCCCCACGGGACCTGAGGCTGCAACTGGCTTGTTTACTAAACTAAGACAGTGTTGAAAACTACTTCTGTAGAACCAGATCTGACCAGATTCACTGTCCTATACCGCTTCATAATAGATGTTTGGCCTTCTCTTCTCTCCAACTTTGAAATATAAACAAATATGCATCCATATTTAACCTTAAATGTTGCATACATTTCTCAGCAAAATTTGAGTACCCTAATGTGACATTTCCTACATTTTGATATTGATTGTTAAAATTGGAATAACAAAAAGGGATTCTAATGGATTGGAACAGAAAATCCTTGCACATCTGGCAGTATATTATGATTCACCAATTATTATTCAGTAATGTGTTTTTTTTTATTTGACTGTAATGAGACCAATGCACTGTGCGATTTTAGGCCAGCTTTTTACTCTCTGACAGGTTTTATGGAATTGCAGACAAATGCCCGAAAATTTAGTAAAATTGGCCTTCGTTCACGAGTGACAATCTCACACACACACACTGTCTGCTGTGTGACTAACTAAAAACTATATCGGCAATTACCTACAGCCAATGAGAGCGCAAGAAACAGGCCAGCGGGAAGTTCAGGAGAACTTATAGACTGGAAAATCCATATTTGAATAGATTATCATCATCTGCTTATCCGGGGCTGAATCGCAGGGGCAACAGTCTAAGTAGAGACGCCCAGACTTCCCTGTCCCTAGATACGTCCTCTAGCTCTTCCGGGGGAATACCGAGGCATTCCCAGGCCAGCCAGCCCTCCAGCGTGTCCTAGGTCTTCCTCGGGTATCCTCTCGGTGGGACATGCCCGGAACACCTCTCCGGGAAGGCGTCCAGGAGGCATCCGAAAGAGATGTCTGATCCACCTCAGCTGGCTCCTTTCAATGTGGAGGAGCAACGGCTCTACTCTGAGCTCCTTCTGAGTGATTGAGCTTCTCACCCTAACTCTAAGGGAGCGCCCAGCCACCCTGTGGAGAAAGCTCATTTCGTCAGCTAGCCACTTCACATTTGGCTGCAAACCATCCCAGTGCACGTTGAAGGTCCTGGTCTGAAGAGGACAACACGACAACATCATCTGCAAAAAGCAGAGATGGAATCATGCTGTCCCCAAACCGGACACTCTCCAGCCCCTGCTGTGCCTAGAAATTCTGTCCATAAAAATCATGAACAGAACCGGTGACAAAGGGCAGCCCTGCCGGAGTCCAACATGCACTGGGAACAAGTCTGGCTCGCTTCATTTCATTCACTCCTTGCTTATAGTGCACTCTACTTCTATTCACTGTAGATGAGAGATTCAGTAAACAAGAGCAATTTCAGACACAGCAACAGAGTCCACACATAGAGTCGATTCCTGTACTGGAGTCGACCCCGATTCTGGGGCTATTCAGAGTCGAGGAATCAACTCTTTTGGAGTCGACTCCCCATCACTACTGAACAGCCCTAAGAAGGGTGCCCTGGACCCCATGCTCCCAGAGCACCATCCACAGGATACCTCGAGGGACACGGTTGAATGTCTTATCCAAATCCACAAAGCACATGTGGATTGGTTAGGCAAACTCCTATGAACCCTCAAGCACCCCTAGACAGACTATAGCGATGGTCCACTGTTCCACGACTGGGATGAAAACCACACTGTTCCACATGGACAAGCCGTGAGTAGCACAGAAATCCAATAACAGAACACTGCTCAGGTTCAGATCAGGACGACCATTCCTCCAAATCACAACCCTCCAGGCACTTTCCAGCACCCCTCCTAGAGACTCCAAGAGGGCGGGGTACTCTGCACTGCCATTTGGCCCCTAGGCACATACGACAGTGAGAGACTTATCCCCGACCCAAAGGCACAGGGAAGCAACCCTCTCGTTCACTGTGGTGAACTCCAACACATGGCGACTGAGCTGGAGGCCTATAAGAAAACCCACACCAGCCCTCCACCTCTCACCATGGGTAAATCCAGAGTTGCAGAGTCCAGCCTCTCTCAAGAACTGTAGTTCCAGAGCCCAAGCTGTGCATGGAGCTGAGCCTGACTATCTCTAGTCGGTACAGCTCAATCCCCTGCAAAAGCTCAGGCTCCTCCCTCCTTCATAAGCTTAAGCATAGACCTCCCTGCGTCTCCCCAACCATTTCCTCCTCCTTCACCTTTTTTTTGCTTTTATTTCAGCGCAGAGAATTTGGATATTTGCGGGCTATAATTTCTAATAACAAGGTGATCTTGCATAATCACCATGTGAGTACAGCAACAAATAAATGCTACTCTAAATAGTCATGCAGTGTAAAAAAAAAAACGTTATCTGACTACTAAATCGTTCAGTGTAAACTTAACAGATGAAAACAAAACTGTTATTGAACTGATTTGAATCAACATTAAACTGACTGAATAAAGTGAAAAATGACAATATTATATTTTATAAAGCTGCTTAGTTTGTGTTGTGCTTAGCTTGTGTTAGTTGTGCCATTTCACAACAAAAAGTACAAAAAAACCATCTGATGTCTCTAAGTTGCAGCTTCAAGACACCACCACTCTGACACCAGACCAATGCGATGAGGCATCCATTTTTGCATACTGTCTGGTGACCAGAACAGGTGGTGGTTCACCTGTCTCTGATGTCTCTGAACACATGGAGAGATTGAACATTTTAGGTGTCATCTTACAATTTCTATGCCAGTGACACGTTTTGCATTTACCTCACATGCTACAGAGGGGAAGATTATTTAGTGAATAACAACTATATCCACAGTATCTTGTCCACAGCCTCCTGTGAAACAAGTTCACATCCACACACACTTACTATCCTTTCAAGCTGCTCTTTGTTCCATGTTACAGATCTCTTTGATGTTTTTTTGTTCAACCCCAAAAGACAGTTTTCTTTGACCAGACCAAGTTGTTCATGTAAGTAGTGCTTTGCAGTGACCATTACAAATCTTGTCACGTTCCCGTACTCTATTACTTCTTCTTCTTCTTCTGTTTATTTTTAGTGTTGGAGAAGCTGCTTTGAAACTGTAGCTTCTCAAGCTACACTCTTCTCATAATGCATAGTTACAGACAATATGACTCAATGTTGGCAATTCTTTTTTTATGGAATATTGCAGTATTTATTATTAAATATATTTTTTTATTTTGCATTTTTTCAATTTATTAGCAAAATAAATGATCCTCCCTCTTGGTCTCGTCTCGTCTCGTCTCGTCTCGTCTCGTCTCGTCTCGTCTCGTCTCTTCTCTTTCAATTGGATATGCACACAAATTTGGATCGAATTTGGACAGAACGTAGCCTTCAAATGTCACAAACACGGATCCCTCAGCTCATCTCCCCTGATCCCAGGCACCTCTAGGAATTCTAATTTCCTGCACCTGTCACCAATTTAAATACTCCACTCTTTCACATTCAGTTCTGGTCTTGTTGTATGTACAAGGTAAAGACTTACCTATGTTAGTGTGGGAAATATAAATGGAGGAGAGCTTTACTATTTAGTAAAATTCTCTTTAGCATCATAGACAGAAATAAGCAGACCTCAGAATAAGATTATCAACACCAACTACGCCACCCCTATATTTCCAAGGAAAAGTCTTTAACAGTTTTGTTTACAGCAGGTATCAGACATGGGTTGAGTGAGAAAAAGAACTTTATTTGAAGAAAAAAGAAAAAAAAAATCAAGTTTGACTTAACATAGGCACCTGAATAGATCAAAGGCACTCGCAAACATGATGGACACAGCGATCGTACGTGCACATTCACACCACAGCACACCTCACTATGAACATGGCACTCTTTATAGCTCATAATCAAAATATACCTGTTGTTTGGTGACTCATATAGCGCAGAAACTATTGCGTGTTAAACATGTTTCCATGGGAACGGCCATTGCCAAAGGCATCCCGCAAAGCACCCCAGTCCACCATTTAACAAAATAAAACTATGAAACCCTGTATGAGGAACAAACAAGACAGACCTCAATGCGATCATGACTTTTATATGCTAGCAAAACAGGATGGGAATTGGTGAATATCTGCATTCTGAGTTTCCCATTACCTTCTTCAGTTCATCATCATGCTCTTCAGTCCTGCTACCTGGTAAAGAAAAATTCTTTTAGTGCAAGCTTATTGAATCTCTTATGTTAACTTACTCTGCCGTGTTTTCTGTCTTTTTAAAGAAGTCAATATTAAAACTGCGTTGATTCATCCCCTGTGCATGTCCTCCATTTCACATGTGTGTTAGGCTGTGTGGGGCCGAGAGTCGTGGGAACGGAGTGAGGCCGGAGGAACGAGTGCTAATGAACATCACTTGTTTGCCACGTCGGTCTTGATGCTCATGGAGGAGCTCCGGAAAGATGAAATGAGTTACGACAGTGCAAGATGTGTTTTGCGGCAGTCATCTGCGAGGGGCTGCCATTTAGTTTAGTTCATGATTAAAGTTACTGTTGTGTCTTTTGGAAGAATATAATGCCGCATACAGGCAAGGATGACACACACAAACTTAGCGTGGCTGCTCTGTTTACTGTCTTAAGCATCACAGGTGTAACACCGGAACATTTCCAGAAACACAGGAACATTTCCAGAAACACAGGAACATTTCCAGAAACACATGTAACAATGTGAATTAATGGAAATGTTAAAGGGGTACTTCAGCGCTGGAAAGATGAATCTGTATTTAAACTGGATCATTAATGTAGTAGAAAGGTGAAATTATTTTTGAATTTGGTGCTTTCTAGACTGAGAGAAGATGGAAAATGTATTTGTCTCATGGGGATGAAAGACAACAATTCCCAGAATGCTCCCAAAGCCACCGCTACTGAATAACTGGATCACTTTCCCACCACGTTTACTTTTATAAAATCAGTTCAGTTAAAGGTCCCATTCTTTGCGATTCCATCTTTCAAACTTTAGTTAGTGTGTAATGTTGCTTTTGAAGCATAAATAATACCTGTAAAATTATAAAGCTCAAAGTTCAATGCCAAGCCAGATATTTTATTTAACAGAACTTCCCTTTCAAAGCCTACAGCGAACGGCCGGTTTGAATACACCCCTGCACTTCCTTCAGGAATGACGTCACTAGAACCGTTTGTTGACTAACCCTCCGCCCACAAGAACAAGCAAAAAAGGGGGAGTGGTCTTGTTGCTCTCCCACGTGGAGAAGAGCGTGCATTCAGCGCTTGCATCTCCCCGTTATGGTAAGAGGCGGGACCTTTCCGGGCAAAGTGCGCTAAGCTGCTGTCCAATCACAACACGGGAAGCGCTGGCCCAATCAGAACTCGTTACGTGTTTCTGAAGGAGGGACTTCATAGAACAAGGAAATCATCAGGTTTTTAGGACAGAGAAAACAGCGCTGTACAGATAAGTAAATTGGGTGAAAAATACTGTGTTTTTACATTATATTGCACACTGTAAACATAATCAAAGCTTTGAAAACACGTGAAGAACGGGACCTTTAATGGACAGACACTACAATAAAAAACGGAACATGTCTGTATATTATATTATATTATATTATATTATATTATATTATATTATATTATATTATATTATATTATATTATATTATATTATATTATATTATATTATATTATATTAATTATATTATATTATATTATATTATAATAAATTGATGACATTTCCGTCATCGTAAGATTTTTTCCAGAAATAAAATGCATAAATCTCTTGTCTCAGGTGGATATGAGAGGGGAATCATGACCATTCAAATATACTCCAGAGTTTCTACTGATACAAAGCCATACGCTAATCAGAGAAGTAACCCTTTAACAATACACAACAGTTACGTTGATCGTTTGTCGGTTCCAGCCTTCTTCTCTGAACTTTAAACATTGCTACAACGTAACACTACAGGCCTAAAATGGGCTCTTTATCATTCTGTCAGTGTTTATGATGACCAGCTGAGTCCAGAGCAGATATGACATTGTCACAAGTGCATTCTGATGAGGTTGCTGTTATCTACAGAGATGCGATGGGGTCTAAAAGTGATAGCAGAGCCAAAGAGAGCATAAATAAGAATGAACACACTTCTGAGCTTTCACTCCTGCTGTGAGTAAGAAGCTGTTTCAGGAATTGAAGTCCAGATTTCGTTTTTTTAGAGATTCTCTTCACCTGGATGACTGCAGTGATATGCTGCGGCACTCACAGAGGCTGTAGATGGTCACGCCTGAAAACACTTCATTCTGTTCTTGTGTGCGCAATCGTGCAACCTGCTGAGAGCTTTAA